>NC_088882.1:26703498-26928498 GCF_032884065.1 Artemia franciscana | reverse complement strand
TGTTGTCACTCTGTCCCTTCTTTCGATTTAGAAGGAATTAAATTTTATCCATTTTATTAGTAAGGGTCATTATTAAAAAGGTACTTTGTGAGATTGGTTAAAAAGCTAAAAAATGGTTTATACTTCCAGTAACTATTTACTAGGGTAACTGGAATATATACTCTTCAGATAAATAGAGGCTAAGGGGTAACCTATCTCCCATTGACCCGAAAGGCATCAAATGAAAATTTAGTAACCTTCAGTATTTGAAATTTACTTTTTGACTTCCCTTCTCTTCCCCGTAAGACATATGTACACATCCCCTCCCCAGTCCTGTAGCAAGGCTTGGCTATGTAATGCCAGACACAGGCTTTGATACGCAAATCTCAATATTATTGACATTTTCTTTCGCGCTACGAGATAACAGTTGTTAACATTGATTAAGCAGTGATCTATGTATCTATGGAATGTATTTGCAAGGAAATAAGGGGTGGAAATTCTTTTCTCTCAGAAGGCCCTTCGAAACTAAATTTGACCCTAAGTGGAGTTGCAAACATAATAGAGACAGTGTCAGAAGACTTGCTGAGGCGTCGTCTTAGAACTTCTATAAACAAAATTAACACGGAGCAAATTGTCAAGTAGTGTTATCCAGTCTGTACGTCGTTGAAATTCGAAACCATTTGTTAAGCATTGTAGCTCAGGTGTTGAGCAAGATTGAATTACAATCCCTTCGTTGATTTTAAAACGGTCAAATAAACAATTGGGGAAGATTCCAAGTGGCACGCGACAAACCCATTCAAAGGCTATTTATGTTCATGACAGGTGGCCCAAAGGACAGTCCAGGTGACACCCTTGAAAGCATTTAATTATAGCGATTGTATCAATAAGATCATAAAATGAAATACCAACCGAGTGTTGCTTCATTGCCAGTAATTAATCCCTGCTTGTCGGTGAACTTTGAAACTGGTCATCTGACTATTCAAATATGATGAGCAAATGTGAAGCTAGAGAGGGATCAGAATAAATTCCCCCCCCCCTCCCACCTTAGAAGATAAAACTACTTTCGACTGTGACAACTTGCAAATGCGACTACAACTGCTTGGAAATACAATAGTGACAGCTTGCGACGAGTGTAACAACTCGTGACTGCAACCGCTAGTGCTCTTGACTGCAACCGCTAGTGCTCGTGACTGTGACTACTACTATTAGTACTTTCACTGCTCCTGCGATTGTGACTGTAAATACTACAACCTTAAAACTATTAAAACTAAGGCTATTGAACTGAATCAAAAGAATTTAGGAGCATAGTGCATCTAGGTTATCAAAATGTCTTATCTGCAATACCTCACGGAAGGGTTGGGTTATCAAGTTTTAAATTTCAATGAATATTGAGGAGGATATTACACTAAATCAAATGACTCCAGGCACATACAAGTTGTAAGAATTCGTATCTGTATTAATGTAAGCATCGGCTACTGGTATTTACAGAGGCGCTATATGGACCAAATCTTGGGGTGGGCATGAACTCCATCTTGCCCCCCCCCCTGAATCACTTCGTTTCGCGTAATCATCTAGGAAATGGGCACTTGAAAGAACTCGAGAATTTTATTATGTATCTAACCTACTTTCAAAGTTTACAATGATTAATAGCAAATAGCGTAATTACCCCAAAGGTCGTCAAGTAATTACGCTCTTTGGTTAATAGGCGTGCAGTAATTTCAAATCAATTGCACATAATGGATTATGTTGGACATAATGGATTATTATGGCTGGCAAAGGGCCCTTCGTGGTGGAGCTTGGGCCCCCCTGAAAAATCAGGATTTTCATGAAATGCTAATGGTTACTTACAAGTTGTCGAAAGAGTATATCTTCAATATTCCAAAAGGAGTTAGGGAAGGATATTAAGTTGAAATATTCAAAGATTGTTGAGTATGATGTTGAACTTGAGGACATTATGTGCCCCATCCCCCCATTTGTTATTGGGCACAGCTTCAAGTTTTTAACATGAAAATTTTAGGGAATGCCGAATGGGATGTTGAACTAAGTAAAAAAAAAAACACCATACGCCTTCTGGTTGTCAAAACGGTGTCTGTGCAGTATATCAGGAATAGGTAAGAGTATTAAGTTTAAACTCCCAAAGAATGTTGAAAAAGATATTAAACCTAATCAAAATAAAACTACATGCATCCCGGTATAGGTATTGAGCTGTAGCTCTCAGAGCTTTGAGGGATGTGGAACTTAATCGAAACACAATTAAACATCAGACAGTGGGACCACTCTCTTTTTTTTCAAGTGTGCTAAATTGTAAACAATGTGATTGAAAGAGTTGCAAGAAAATCCAATTATTTTCTCTCTCATTTTATAGCTCGTTAAGTATACGTTTAGCAGCCCTGTGATTCGGAAATGACCTTTCGAAAGGGGGGCTAGGACCTAGTAAAAAAAATGAGTAAAACCAGTTCCACACTTTACGCATACCTCTCTCAAATACTGTTACAAAAACTGGTGACCTCGTGGAGACATTCGGTTTTGTAAGAATGTTGGATCTGATTACTGGATGAGCATTGTGGGGGAAACTCCTGAATCAATGAAGGTAAAATAGGAAGTGTCAGCACAAAGCCGTGTCGCCATTATGACATTTTCAGGCAAAGTTATCCCTGCATTCCGATTTTTTTTTTCTGGCAGTTCCACATCGCATTGGTACTTTTTAAGGCTTAAAAGGCAAATTGGACATCTTTAAAATGGACTTATATCGGAAGAATAAAATACAGTAAATAAAAAGCTGTTTTAACCTTTTTTTATTTTAAAGTGATTCTCAAGTTACAAATACTATTGTCAACTACAACCTAAGAACAATACTTTCAATAATGTTGGCTCCAAACCACAAAAATTACACACGACGATACTACCGATCTGGTATTTGGCCAGCAAATTTAACAGATCCAAAAAATCAATCTTGACATGCCATATAAAGCTAACTTGTATGTGCTGGATAATACACTGGAAAACTAACGGAAGAATAGACACCTATCTAAGAATTTATTTTGACTAGACAAAATGCTTTAGGGAGGAGGGGAATGAAAATAAACGTGCAAAACGTAAAGCAAAATGTTTTTGAAAAGCCCAGGAAAACATAGGAGAAACCATCAAAGCCTTAAAATTTTCCACGGAAAAGGAAGTACAGGCCAGATGATCTCCTTCCTCAAAACTTTTCTTCCTGTCCCGTATGCGTCTCTAAATCATTAATAGGATAGATTTTGTCATTAATTTGAATAGAAAAAAGCAAGTAAAGCCTCCGATTTGAAACTCCATTTTTGAACACAATCCTACCTTTTCTATCTCTCACATTGACTTATTTTTTATAATCCAGTCTGTTTATTTTTTATTTTTTAGATGATAAAGAAACAAAAAAATGCTACCGACTGGACACGTACGTAAGAGTTTTTTTTTGTGAGTGGGCTAGTGACAAACTGAAGGAGGTTTGATTGTTTTTTTTTTAAGTTTAGTTTTAAATTCAATTTCCAAGATTTTTCTAAAGACGGTTCATTTTCAAGAAGGACACTCCCTTTTTACCTTTTCAGATGAGCCAATGGATGTCATATTTTTTTTGGTATTTTCTTTAATTCAATTTAGCCTGAAAATAAACTATTTTAGGGATTTAAAACTCTTTGGGTTTTTCTTAGCATATGACAAATTCAATCCTTTCTAATATTCTAAGACATGGCGGACTTCTATTATATCATATATTATTATATTAATATATAATATATTATTAATATATTAATATTATTAATATATAATATATCATATATTATCATATATCTAATATATATGGTGGGACGTTGATTTTCATATCATTAGACGCTATTGTTCTGTATCCAAAATAGGAGAAGCACTTTTCACCCAATGAATTTCTGCATGTATGTCGATATAGACTAGAACGTCCATAGCGTTCTAGTCCCATATAACTCCCATAGCCTTAAGAACGGCTTCTCAAGGACAAAAGAGTTGATTTTGAATGACAAGTATTTTAAAAGTACTGTAAAACCTTACCGTAAAGAACAAAGGGATGAGGAGGGGACAATATTCATTCTATACGAAATAATTTCTGACCGTTTTATGTTTTAATGTTGCTCCTTACTTTCAATTAAAAAAACATGTGTTTTTATTTAATATGCTCAATGAAGCAGCTATTAGCTATTATTAGAAGCAGCTATTTTTAGGGGGGTACTCATCAATAAGGAGGGCAATATTCTTTCTATGTCATAATACTGATATTATTATATAATTTAAAATAACACTTTTCAGTAACACATTTTAGTCCTAGGGTAGGACGACCAAAATCTAGGAGAGACTTTTTTTCTGATTTTGTTCAATGAAAGTACCAAAATAGCTATTTCTCAAAAACTAAGAGGGACAAAGGAATCTAAATGGATCATCTTTCTTTCCCTCTAACCCCCGTCCTAATTTGTGTGCCTGTTCATTGGGTTTATGAACTAATTACTAATTTTTTCTTTGGCCTAAATGTATTCTTAGCTCCAAATTAACAGTGACATTTTTGTATAATTTTCTCATTTTTTTGCTACAAAATTACAATAGTTTTTTCTTGTGATGACTGGTCAATAAAGGGTAATTTAGACCTATAATTGCCATTTTAGACTGCCATTAGAATTGTTTACTAATCTTTATATATTTCAGCCGGGAATAACAGGATCTACAAATAACAGCATAACAGCATCTACAAATTTACTTTCCTGAACATGGCTTGCTTTTAATAACAACTTCTTATATATTCCTCAAGTTAACCATTCGTTAGTGACATCTATTATTGGAAAATACATTCACTTCTGTATTAAATTTTAAACAGTTCGTGGTAACAAACTGTAGTAAGGAGCGACCCGGCCAATAGTAAACGAAACTCTAAAAAACGGAATTTTGATAGAAAAAGATACATAAAAAAAATCGGATTTTTATGCTGATTTTAAATAAATAAGTTTCATCAAATTTAGTCATTGTAATCAAAAGTTACGAGCATGAGAAAAGTTGCCTTATTTTGGAAAAAGGGGGAAACATCCCCTAGAAACCGTAGAATCTTAACGAAAATCACACCATCATTCAGCGTATCAGAGAACTCTACTGTAAAAGTTTCAAGCTCCTATCTACAAAAATGTGGAACTACCGTATTTTTTGCCAGAAGACCGATCACGGGTGCGTGTTTATTTGTTGTTTTTTTGTTTTTTTTCCAGTGGTCATCGTATCGACCAAGTTGTCCTAGACTGTCTCAAGAGGGCTCATTCTAAAGGAAATTAAAAGTTCTAGCGCCCTTTTTAAGTGACCAAAAAAATTGGAGGGCACCTAGCCCCCCTCCCACGCTCATTTTTTCCCGAAGTCAACGGGTCAAAATTTTGAGATATCCACTTTGTTCAACATAGTCGACAATCATAATAACTATGTCTTTGGGATCACTTACTCCCCCATAGTCCCCGGGGGAGGGGCTGCAAGTTACAAACTTGGCCAGTGTTTACATACAGTAATGGTTATTGGGAAGTGTGCATACATTTTTCAGGCGGATTATTTTGGTTTGGGGGGAGGGGTTGAGGTGAAGGGGCTCTGTGGGAAGATCTTTCCTCGGAGGAATATGTCATGGGGGAAAAGAAATTCAATGAAGGGGGCGCAGGATTTTCTAGCACTATTATAAAAAAAAACAATTAAAAAACAAATATGAAAAAGTTTTTTCAACTGAAAGTAAGGAGCAGCATTAAAACTTAAAACGAACAGAGATTATCTCTGTTCATCTCCTCCTAAATACCTCGCTCTTTACGCTAAAGTATTTTTAATAATTTCAACTATTTATTTTACGGCCTTTCTGATTCAGGGGTCATTCTTAAAGAGTTGGGACAAAATTTAAGCTTTAGTGTAAAGAGTGAGGTATTAACGAGGGGACAAACCCCCTCATAAAAATAATAAAACTATAAGAATATGAAAGTTCGTTACGTAAGTTAATTCTTAAGTTGCGTATATTTTGTACTAATAAAAACGTTCGTTAAAAATTAAAAGTTCTAGTTGATTTTTCCAGTAACCAAAAAATTGGAGGGCAACTAGGCCTCCTTCTCTATCCCTTTTTCTCAAAATCGTCTGATCAAAACAAAGAGAAAGCCATTTAGCCAAAAAAAGAATTAATATGCACATTTCATTTTAATAATTTATGTGCGGAGAGCCAAAATCGAACATGCATTAATTCAAAAACGTTCAGAAATTAAATAAAAAAAACTAGTGTTTTTAACTGAAAGTAAGGAGTGACATTAAAACGTAAAACGAACAGAAATTACGCCGTGTATCAAAGGGAATGTTCCCTTCTCAACGCTCTGCTCTTTACGCTAAAGTTATTTACTGTTTAATAAAGTAGAATCAAACAATTCGTGGTAACGAACTGTAGTAATGAGTAACCCGGTTCAATAGTAGCCGAAACTCTTAACAAGAGCCAAGAGCTCATATGGCACTTGTGACGAGGCAAGAAGAGCTAAGAGCCAAGAGCTCGTATGGTATGAGCTCTAACAAAATTCTAAGAATCAATAGATTGATTTAAAAGGAAAATGAGAGGCTTAGTGCCGGTCAGGATTTAAAATGAGAGGTCTGAGTCACGATGTCCTTCTAAATATCAAATTCATTAAGATCCGATCACCCACTCGTAAGTCATAAATACCTCATTTTTTCTAATTTTTCCTCTCCCTTTAGCCGTCCAGATAGTCGAATCTGGGAAAACGACTTTATCAAGTCAATTTGTGCAGCTCCCTGACACGCCTACCAATTTTCATCGTCCTAGCACGTCCAGAAGCACCAAACTCGCCAAATCACTGAACCCCTCCTCCCAACTCCCCCAAAGAGAGCGAATCCAGTACGGTTATGTCAATCGCGTATCAAGGACATTTGCTTATTCTATCCACCAAGCTTCATCCCGATTCCTCCACTTCAAGCGTTTTCCAAGATTTCCCCCTTCAACTCCCCCCAATGTCAACAGATCTCTTCGGGATTTGAAATAAGAGCTCTGAGGCATGAATTCCTTCTAAATATCAAATTTCATTAAGATCCGGTCGCACGTTCTTAAGTTAAAAATACCTCAATTTTTCAAATTTTTCCAAATTAACACCCCCCCCTCCCCAGCTCCTCCAAAGAGAACGGATCCATTCCAATTATGTCAATCACGTATCTAGAGCTTGTGCTTATTGTTCCCATCAAGTTTCATCCCGATTTCTCCACTCTAAGCGTTTTCCAAGATTTCTGTTTCCCTCCAACAACCCCCTATGTCCCTGGATCCAATTCGAGTCGAAAATGGAGCATCTGAGACATAAATTTCTTTTATATATATATCAAGTTCCATTAAGATCCGATCACCTATTCGTAAGATAAAAACACCCCAATTTTCACGCTTTACAAGAATTCCGGTTTCTCCCTCCAACTCCCACCAATGTCACAGGATCTGGTCGAAATTCAAAATTAGACCTTTAAAGCAGAAGATCCTTCTAAGTATCAAATTTTATTAAGATCTGGTCACCCGTTCGTAAGTTACAAATACCTCATTTTTCCGAATTACCCCTCCCCCAACTCCACAAAAGAGAGCAGATCTTTTGTGGACATGGTCCGGTTATGTCAGTCACGTATCTTGACAGGTTTTGATTCTCCCCATCCAGTTTCATCCTAATCTCTCCGCTTTAAGTATTTTCTAGGATTTCCGGTTCCCCCCCAACTGCCCCTCCCAATGACGCTGGATCCGGTTGAGATTTAAAATAAGAGATCTGAGTTACGAGGTCCTTCTATATATGAAATTTCATGAAGATCCCATCACTCCTTCGTAAGTTAACCCCCTCCCCAACTACCCCAAAGAGAGCGGATCCATTCCAGTTATGTCGATCATGTATCTAGGACTTGTGCTTATTTTTCCCACCAAGTTTCATACCGAACTCCACTCTAAGTGTTTTCCAAGATTTTAGGTTTCCCCCTCCCAACCCCCAACCCCCAATGTCACCAGATCCGGTCGGGATTTAAAATAACAGCTCTGAGACACAGTATCCTTCCAAACATCAAATTTCATTAAGATCTGATCAACCGTTCGTAAGTTAAAAATACTTCATTTTTTCAATTTTTTCCGAATTGACCGGCCCCTCACTCCCCCCCCCAGATGGTCAAATCGGGAAAACGACTATTTCTAGTTTAATCTGGTCCGGTCCCTGATACGTCTGCCAATTTTCATCGTCCTAGCTTACCTGGAAGTGCCTAAAGTAGCAAAACCGGGACCGACAGACCGACAGAATTTGCGATTGCTATATGTCACTTGGTTAATACCAAGTGCCATAAAAACGGAATTTTTATAACAACAGTTAGAATCGCATTTTAATGCTGATTTCAAACATATAAGTTTATATATTTTGATTTTAAATCATAGTTAAAATATGATTTTATAATATATAAATATATTAGATTTTAAATCATTAAGTTTAGACTTACCCATCAAAAGTTACGAGCCTGAGAAAATTTACCTTATTTTATAAAATAGGGGGAGACACCCCTTGAAAGTCATAGAATCTTAACAAAAATCACACCATCAGATTCAGCGTATCAGTCAACCATACAGTATTAGTTTCAAGCTCATATCTACAAAAATGTGGAATTTTGCATTTTTTGCCACAAGACAGATCACGGATGCGTGTTTAATTTTTTTATTATGGCACTTGGTATTAACCAAGTGACATATAGCAGTCGCCAATTCTGTCGGTCTGTCTGTCGGTCTGTCTGTCGGTCCCGGTTTTGCTACTTTAGGCACTTCCAGGTAAGCTAGGACGATGAAATTTCGCAAGCGTATCAGGCACCAGACCAGATTAAATTAGAAATAGTCGTTTTCCCGATTTGACCTTCTGGGGGGGGGGGGGGAGTGGGGGCCTGGTTAATTCGCAAAAATAGAAAAAATGAAGTATTTTTAACTTATCAGCGGGTGATTGGATCTTAATGAAATTTGATGTTTGGAATGATATTGTGTCTCAGAGCTCTTATATTAAATCCCGTCTGGATCTGATGACATTGGGGGGAGTTGGAGGGGGGAAACCTAAAGTCCCGGTTTTGCTACTTTAGGCACTTCCAGGTAAGCTAGGACGATGAAATTTGGCAAGCGTATCAGGGACCAGACCAGATTAAATTTGAAACAGTCGTTTTCCCGATTTGACCATCTGGGGGGGGGGGGGAATGGGGGCCGGTTAATTCGGAAAAAATAGAAAAAATGAAGTATTTTTAACTTATGAGCGGGTGATTGGATCTTAATGAAATTTGATGTTTGGAATGATATTGTGTCTCAGAGCTCTTATTTTAAATCCCGACTGTGTCTGATGACATTGGGGGGAGTTGGAGGGGGAAAACCTAAAATCTTGGAAAACACTTAGAGTGGAGGGATCGGGATGAAACTTGATGGGAAAAATAAGCGCAAGTCCCAGATACATGATTGACATAATCGGAACTGATTTGCTCTCTTTGGGGTAGTTGGGGGGGGGGGGAATAAATCTTAAAAATTAGAAAAATGAGGTATTTTCAACTTACGAACGGGTGATCGGATCTCAATGAAATTTGATGTTTAGAAGGATATCGTGTCTTAGAGCTCTTATTTTAAATCCCGACCGGATCTGGTGATGGGGGCGGGGAGTTGGGAGGGGGAAACCTAAAACTTGGAAAACACTTAGAGTGGAGGGATCGGGATGAAACATGGTGGGAAAAATAAACACAAGTCCTAGATAGATGATTGACATAAACGGAACGGATCCGCTCTCTTTTGGGTAGTTGAGGGGGGGGGGGTATTTCTGAAAAATAAAAAAAATGAGGTATTTTTAACTTACGAACGGGTGATCGGATCTCAATAAAATTTGATATTTAGAAGGATATCGTGGCTCAGAGCTCTTATTTTAAACCCGACCGGATCTGGTGACATTGGGGGGAGATGGGAGGGAGAAACCTAAAAATTGGAAAACACTTAGAGTGAAGGGATCGGGATGAAACTTGGTGGAAAAAAAACACGAGTCCTAGATACATGATTGACATAACCAGAACGGATCCGCTCTCTTTGGGGTAGTTGGGGGGGGGGGGTTAATTCTGAAAAATTAGAAAAAATTAGGTATTTTTAACTTACGAATGGGTGATTGGATCTCCATGAAATTTGATTTTTAGAAGGATATCGTGTCTCAAAGCTCTTATTTTGAATCCTGACCGGATCTGGTGACATTGGGCGAAGTTTGGGGTGGTGAAACCTAAAATGATGGGAAACGCTTAGATTGAAGGGATTGGGATGAAACTTGGTTGGAAAAATAAGCAGAAGTCTTGCATACGTGATTTACATAATTGGAACGGATCCGATCAATTGCGGGGGGGGGGGGGGGGGGTAATCCTGAAAAATAAGAAAAATGACGTATTTTTAACTTACGAAGGAGTGATCGGATCTTCATGAAACTTCATATTTAGAAGGACCTCGTAACTCCGATATCTTATTTTAAATCTCAACCGGATCAAGCGTAATTGGGGGGGGGGGCTGTTGGGGGACCGAAATCTTAGAAAATACTTAAAGCGGTGAGATCAGGATGAAACTGGATGGGAAGAATAGAAACCTGTCTAAGATACGTGACTGACATAACTGGAGCGGATCTGCTCTCTTTGGTGGAATTGGGGGGGGGGGGTAATTTTGAAAATTGAGGTATTTGTAACTTACGAAAGGGTGACCAGATCTTAATGAAATTTGATATTTAGAAGGATCTTGTGCTTTAAAGTTCTAATTTCAAATTCCGACCACATCCTGTGACATTCGGGGGAGTTGGAGGGGGGAACCGGAATTCTTGGAAAACATGAAAATTGGAGTATTTATATCTTACGAATAGATGATCGGATCGTAATGAAATTTGATTTTTAGAAGGAATTCATGTCTCAGAGCTCTTATTTCAAATCCCGACCAGATCTTTTACATTGTGGGGATTTGGGGGGGGGAAATCTTGGAAAAACACTTGGAGTGTAGGAATCGGGATGAAGCTTGGTGGATAGAATAAACAAATGTCCTTGATACGTGATTGATAGAATCGTACTGGATTCGCTCTCTTTGGGGGAGTTGGGGGGAGGGGTTCAGTGATTTGGCGAGTTCGGTGCTTCTGGACGTGCTAGGGCGATGAAAATTGGTAGGCGTGTCAGGGAGCTGCACAATTTGACTTGATAAAGTCGTTTTCCCAGATTCGACCATCTGGAGGGCAAAAGGGAGAGGAAAAATTAGAAAAAATTAGGTATTTATAACTTACGAGTGGGTGATCGGATATTAATGAATTTTGATATTTAGAAGGACTTTGTGACTCAGAGCTCTTATTTTAAATCTTGACCGGCATTAAGCCTCTTATTTTCCTTTTTAAATCAATCTATTGATTCATAGAATTTTGTTAGAGCTCATACCATATGATCTCTTGGCTCTTAGCTCTTCTCGCCTCGTCACAAGTGCCATATGAGCTCTTAGCTCTTGTTTTTTTTTCTCCAGGGGTGATCGTATCGACCGAGTGGTTTTAGAATGTCGTGTGAGGGCTCATTCTAACGGAAAATAAAAATTTTAGTGCCCTTTTTAAGTGACCAAAAAATTGGAGGGCACCTAGGCCCCCTCCCACGCTAATTTTTCCCCAAAGTCATCGGATCAAAATTCTGATATAGCCATTTTATTCAACATAGTCGAAGAACCTAATAACTTTGTCTTTGGGGACGACTTATTCCCCCACAGTCCCCGTGGGAGGGGCTGCAAGTTACAAACTTTGACCAGTGTTTACACATAGTAATGATTATTGGGAAGTGTACAGACGCTTTCAGGGGGATTTTTTGGTTGAGGGGAATAGGTTGAAGGGAGTGGGTTATGCGGGGGGAACTTTCCATGCAGGAATTTTTCTTGGGTAATAGAATTTCCATGAAGGGGGCGCAGGATTTTTTTTAAGCATTTTTTTAAAGAGCAATGAAACAATTAATGTGAAAAAGTTTCTTCAACTGAAAGTAAGGAGCAGCATTAAAACCTGAAACGAACAGAAATTATTACGCACATGATGGGGTTCACCTCCTCCTAATACTTCACTCTTTACGCTAAAGTAATTTTATTGATTTCAACTATTTATTCTACGGCTTTTGAGATTCAGGGGTCATTGATAACGAATTGGGACAAAATTTAAGCTTTAGTGTAAAGAGCAAGGTATTGACGAGGGGGCGAACCCCCTCATATACGTTATAAAAACATAGGAATTTAGAAATTCGTTACGTAAGTTAGTTCGTAAGTTACGTGTATTTTTGCTAATAAAAACGTTCGTAAAATTAAAAATTCTAGATGCCTTTTTAAGTAACCAAGAAATTAGAGGGTAACTAGGCCTAGTCCCCCGCTCCTTTTTCTCAAAATCGTCCGCACAAAACTATGAGGGAGCCATTTAGCCAAAAAAAAAATAAATAAATTCAACAACAGAAGAGAAATTCATGAGGACTTTTTTTTCCTAAGACAGTGAACCAACAAAACCTATTTGAATATTTCGGCCCTATATCTAAGGGCCATCTTAAGCAAAGAAAATAATAAACACTAAAACACTTACAATAAAAGTTTTCGGTTAAAAAATTCATTCTTTTTTTTAAATATCCTTGGCATCATCTCTTAACATCACTTCTTAACATTTCATCATTCATCACTTCTTAACGGGAAATTCAGCCAAGACTGCGTGATAAAGGCTAACATTTTACAAGCTAAAAAGGTTCATTCATTGAACTAACTATGTTTATTAAAAATTGGAATAATTTCTTATTGCGATATTTGCCTTCTCTGCAGCTAATCATGTAGTTCTTTTGGGATTGGGCTTGTTTTTATTCGTTCCTATTTTTGCTTTATTTTGAATTAGATTATTTTCTATAATTAATTTTGTGTACATAGGGTTGAGTGTGTATTCACCCAAGTCTCTATTTAGGGATGTATTATTATTTAAGTTTCGTTTGATTTCGATTGCCTCCCGGACTGTTTGTTTGATTCCTAGGTCACTGCTAATTAGAATTGTTTTGTCAAATAGAACATAACGGTTTGGATTTTCAAAAATATAATTGCTTAAAGCTGAATCGAAAGATATGGAGTTATTTCTAGATTTTAATGCTTATTCAATACTTTCTTTGTGTTGCTGTAATCTTGTTCCTAAGTTTTGGTGGGTTCGACCAATGTAATAATTTCCACAACTACAAGGTATTTGATACACCCCTCTTAGACGAGTAACTGGGGTTTTATCCTTACCAGAATTGAGAAGATTCATTATACTTAAATTACTTGTGGATACAACACATAAATTGTTTTTAAACAAACTTTTTTCAGTTTTGAAGTATTTTCGGAATAGATTTTCTAGATTTTAATGCTTTTTCGATACTTTCTTTGTGTTGCTGTAATCTTGTTCCTAAATTTTGGTGGGTTCGACCAATGTAACAATTTCCACAACTACATGGTATTTGATACATCCCTCTTAGACGAGTAACTGGGATTTTATCCTTACCAGAATTGAGAAGATTCATTATACTTAAATTACTTATGAGTACAACCCGTAAATTGTTTTTTAAACAAACTTTTTTCAGTTTTGAAGTATTTTCGGAATATAAGGTAGGTAAATCGGGCTTGTGGGATTATTCGAATCGTTGTTTGGAGTTTTCATTTTTGTTGGTTCACTGTCTGTACAACTGACGAAAAGGCAATATGCGCATACTTCCTTATATGAAATTACTCCGTATATGAAAGGGGCTTTTCCTCTTCAACGCCCCGCTCTTTACGCTAAAGCTTGACTCTTTCTCTTAACTATACCTCTTAAAACAGTAAAAACCTTTAGCGTAAAGAGTGGGGCGTCGAAGAGGAAAAGCCCCTTTCATATACGGAATAATTTTATATAAGGAAGTATGCGCATACTGCCTTTTCGTCATTTGTACATCCCCCTCATTATGCCATGAAAGTTTCCACTTAATATTCATAAGCCATTCATAAAATTAAAAATCTTTATTTCGATCTGAATGTTTCTATTTCTCATAATATCAGAAAAAAACGCTATTACCGAGATTATCGAAAAAAAAATGAATTTAATTCAAAGAAAGATGTCTGCAGTATACTGATATGCTACAGTACTGAACTAGCTCTCAAAGGGATTACACCTATTTGAACTTTTGAATTGTTTCAACTTGATCCTTAGCCATGAATTAATTCAGTGACTACAGAAATTGTGCAATTTGATACTTGAATTTATCACACAATCAGATTTTGGCGTTTTGAATTGAGAAAATTAGATACGATAGCCAAGTATGGTGTGTAGAGAAAATTGGATATAATTTGCCTGCGCGTTAATTACACCTTTTAGTGTAGAGAAGGATTAGCAGTTGGGCCGACCTCGCACACGCACAGTTTGGACTGATTGTTCACTTGGATACATTAGTGAGGCTCGGCCCTCACGGAAAGATAAGTTTTTTTCACTTTATAATCTTTGATTTACTGGGCATGAATCCTGTGAACATTAAAATCGGTGATTTATTCCTAGCCAAATTTGCGGGCAATCCCTTCTGGTCAATTCGAATCCTAGAGGCAATGACGACGAATACCGGAGACTGCAAATTTGCTGTTTTTTGCCACGGCAAAAAACACGTTTTTTGCTACGGCAAAAAAAGGGGCTGTTCCCTCTTCAACACCCTGCTCTTTGAGCTAAAGTTTGACTCTTTCTCTCAACTCTAATTTTTAAAACAGTAAAAACTTTAGCGTAAAGAGCAGGGCGTTGAAGAGGGAACAGCCCCTTTCATATACGGGGTAATTTCTGTTCGTTTTAAGTTTTAATGTAGCTCCTTACTTTCAGTTAAAAAACTCGTTTTTTTATTTAATTTCTGAACGTTTTTTAGTTAATCCATGTTTTGATTTCGGCTCTCCGCAGATGAATAATTAAAGCGAAATTTGCATATTTATTTATTTGGCGAAATGGCTTTCCCATAGTTTTAATTGAATGATTTTGAAAAAAGGAGGGGGAGGAGGCCCAGTTGCCCTCCAATTTTTTGGGTACTTAAAAAGGCAACTAGAACTTTTAGTTTTTTACGAACGTTTTCATTAGTAAAAGATATATTTAACTTACGAATTAGCTTACGTAACAAACTTCTATATTAGCACATTTTTATTATCATGAAAAGAGAAATCACCAATGCTACAGCACAAACACAAAAAAAAAAAAAAAAAAAAAAAAAAAAAAAAAAAAAAAAAAAAAAAAAAAAAAAAAAAAAAAAAGGAGACAGAAGGAGAAAAGGAAGACTGTTTTCCTAAATTAGTGATTAATATAGACCAGCACTTGAATGAGGCCTTAACCCTACTCATCCATACAATCACATAGGTCAAACAGCATAGCCACACACAATCAACCATACCATTTCTCTCATAAATACTGTTATTGCTCAAAGATTTGACTCTTTGCCACAATTCTACTTTTAAAACAATTAAAAGCTTTAGCGTAAAGAGCGAGGGATTGCGGAGGGGACAACCCATTTTATATACGGAGTAATTTCTGTTCGTTTTAAGTTTTAATGTCGCTCCTTACTTTCAGCTAAAAAATTAGTTTTTTTTATTTAATTCGTTAAGAAGTGATGAATGATGAAATGTTAAGAAACGACGCCAAGGCTATTTAAAAAAAAGAATGGATTTTTAACTGAAAACTTTTATTGTAAGTGTTTTATTGTTTATTATTTTCTTTGCTGAAGACGGCCCTTAGATATAGGGCCGAAATATTCAAATAGGTTTTGTTGGCTCACTGTCTTGGGAAAAAAAAGTCCTCATTATTCTCTCTTCTGTAGTTGTACTATGGAAAGGCAGTGTGGTCTTCGTCATTATTTAAAAAATAAATTAATCTGCAAATTTCCTTTTAATTATTCATGTGCAGAGCGCCAAAGTCAAAACATGCATTAATTCAAAAACGTTCAGAAATTAAATTAAAAAACACAGTTTTTTTTTAACTGAAAGTAAGGAGTGACATTGAAACTTAAAACGAATAGAAATTACTCCGTATATGAAAGGGGCTGTTCCCTCCTCAACGCCCCGCTCTTTACGCTAAAGTTTTTTACTGTTTTAAAAAGTAGAGTTGAGGGAAAGAGTCAATATTTAACGTAAAGAGTGGGGCGTTGGGGAGGAAAAGTCCCTTTCATGTACGGAGTAATTTCTGTTCGTTTTAAGTTTTAATGTCACTCCTTACTTTCAGTTAAAAAAACTGGGTTTTTCATTTAATTTTACTAAACTGTAGCTAGCCTTTTGAATACCTTGGATTTATTTCAACTTTTCATTCCGCTGACCCGCTCATATTTGCATTTAATTGCAATATGGCATACTAAATTACTTCTTTGTAATCTGAGTGTCTTATCTGTGAACTTTATTGTTATTTGCCAACTTCTACAGTAAAAGATAAAAGCATAATAGCCTCTCTTTGGTAGTGTTTGCGCTTTGCTCTAATTTATAGCTGACAGATTAATTGAAACTTAAAAATTAATTTTTGAAAACTTTATTTCAAACTTTATATATTTTAAATATAAATCATATTTAATTATTAATCATATTTAATCATATTTATTCATATTTCATCTTTATTAATTATATATATATATATATATATATATTAAATATTTTATATTTATCATAATTATATATATATATATATATATATATATATATATATATATATATATATATATATATATATATATATATATATATATATATATATATATATATATATTATATATAATCAAACTTTATAAACTTTATTTTTCAAACGCTAGCGTTTGAAACTCTACTTTTTAAACAGTAAAAAACTTTAGCGTAAAGAGCGAGGCGTTGAGGAGGAAAAGCCCCTTTCATATGCGAAGTAATTTCTGTTCGTTTTAAGGTTTAATGTCGCTCCTCAATTTCAGTTAAAAAAATGTGTTAAAAAAAATCAGTTAAAAGAAAATTGTTTTTTTTTTTATTTGATTTCTGGGCGTTTTTGAATTAATGCATGTTTTGATCTTGGCTCTACGCACATAAATAATTAAAACGAAATGTGAATATTAATTTTTTTTTGGCTAAATAGCTTTCTCATAGTTTTCATCGGAAGATTTTGAGAAAAAAAAGAGCAAGGGAGGAGGCCTAGCTGCTCTCCAATTTTTTGATTACTTAAAAAGGCAACTATAACTTTTAATTTTTACGAAAAATTTCATGAGTAAAAACTATACGTAACTTACGAATTAACTTACGTAACGAAATTCTGTATTCGTATGTTCTTATTGCATATATGAGGTGGGTTCATCCCCTCGTCAATACCTCGCTCTTTACACTAAAGCTTAAATTTTGTCCCAATTCCTTAAGAATGACCCCTGAGTCACAAAGGCCGTAGAATAAATAGTTGAAATTAACAAAAAATATTTTTGCTTAAAGAGCGAGGTATTACGAGGAAGTAAAACCCTCATATGCGTAATAATTTCTGTTCGTTTTAAATTTTAATGCTGCTCCTTACTTTCAATTGAAAAAAACTTTTCATATTTATTTTTTCTTTTTTTTAAATAATGCTAGAAAACCTTGCGCCCCCTTCATTGAAATTCTCTTCACCCATGACAAATTCCTCCATGGAAAGATCCTCCCACATAACCCCCACCTCAACTTCTCTCCCTCCCCCCAAACCAGAAAAATCCCCCTAAACACGTCTGTGCACTTCCCAATAATCATTACTATATGTAAACACAGGTCAAAGTTTGTAACTTGCAGCCCCTCTCACGGGGACTGTGGGGGAGTAAGTCGTCCCCAAATACATAGTTATTAGGTTTTTCGGCTATGGTGAATAAAATGGGTATCTCAGAATTTTGATCCGGTGACTTCGGGGAAAAATGAGCGTGGGAGGGGGCCTAATTGCCCTCCAATATTTTTGGTCACTTAAAAAGAGCACTAGAACTTTTAATTTTCATTAGAATGAACCCTCTCGCGACATTCTAGGACCAATGAGTCAATAGGATCACCCCTCGGGAAAAAAACAAATAAACACGCATCCGTGATCTGTCTTCTGGCAAAAAACACGAAATTCCACATTTTTGTAGATAGGAGCTTGAAGGTTCTACAATATGGTTTTCTGATACGCTGAATATGATGAACTGATTTTCGTTAAGATTGTATGACTTTTAAGGGGTATTTTCCCCTGTTTTCTAAAATGAGGTAAATTTTCTCAGGCTTGTAACTTTAGATGGGTAAGACTCATTTTGATGAAATTTATATATTTAAAATCAGCATTAAAATGTGATTCATTTTGATGTAACTATTGGTATCAAAATTCCATTTTTTAGAGTTTCGGTTACTATTGAGCCGGGTCGCTCTTTATTACAGTTCGTTACCATGAACTGTTCGATAAAAATAGAATTTTGCACTTCCATGGAAATGGCAAATGCCAATTAATATTTCTTTTTTGCATCATGAGTATCAAAATAATGATTGTATAAAATTAGAAGAGTTCTAATTATACCAGCAATTTTTAGTTACAATGCCCTTTCTAAGTAACGACGGATATTGTTCCAAAAAAGGAGCCATTTTCAACCAAAAACCGCAATTCTGAGCAGAACGCGCTTCAGATCCAGCCGAACTAAAATTTTACACCTTAAAGCAACTAACTGCCAAATTTTTATTTTTTAAGACCTCCGAGTAAATGATGGCATAATAATTATAATGATAGTAATAATAATAAAAATTATGATAATTATAATAATAATAATAAGAAGAAGGAGAAGAAGAATAGTAATAATAAAATAACCCTTAATTTAGAGGAAAATAAAACCTTAAAATAGATTGAAATTACTCTTGGCATGTGATGTGGATGCCGTCCCCCCCACCTCCAATCTTTATGTTTAAGTGTAATCGTTCTTTGTTGAAAACTTAAAAGTAGAATGGAAAACTGGTAATAAGAATATCTGTGAAAAGTTTGACTGTTGTACATGCCTGTTGAATCCTAAATTTAGGCTAGAAATTTAGGCCGAAAATTTTAGGCTAGAAATTTAACTGTCTTTATTCTCACCAAAACATTAAGCACGAGTTATTGTTAGCAAATGCGAATAATAAAGCATATTCAGTCTCAAAGAATGACAGTAACAAAAAAATTTGTATCTGAACCCTTATTTTTGTAGTGTGCAAATACAGTTTTTTTTTTCTTAGTTTCGGTAAATATAACGGTTGGTGTAAATACCGGGGGTTGCAAAAGTTCTCAACACTGTCTGTGTTTATCTTAAGCTTTGAAGTTAATATTTACATTTATATGAAAAACTTGTTCTTCCAGTATATGCTGAATGGTATCAAGATCTGAAAATCGGTATCAAGATAATTCGAGTTTATTCTCGAATTAGTGGTAATGAAGGAGTTCGTGGTAATGAACTATAAGTAAGAAGCGACATGCCACAATATAAACCGAGACTCTAAAAAATGGAATTAATAAATAGATCAAAAGAGTCTGCTTATTATTCTGATTCCAACTATATAATGTTTATTGAGCTTAATATTATCCATATAAGAATACGAGTCTAAGTAAATTAGGGGAAAACAGCCCCTAGTCGAAGAGTTTTCTTTAAAATCACACCATCAGATTCAGCATAACGAACAACCCTCTTTTAGTGGTTTCAAGCTCATATCTGCAAAAAAGCGGAATTTTGTATTTTTTTTTTTTGTAAGAAGAAAGATCACGGATGTGTGTTTAATTGGTGTTTTTTCTCAGGGGTGATCGTATCGAGCCACTGGTCCTAGAACACCGGGAGAGGGCTCATTTGAACGGAGATTAAACGTTCTAGTGATCTTTTTAAGTGACCAAAAAGATTGTAGGGCAAAAAGACACCCTCCTACGTTCCTTTTTTCCAAAAAGTTTGGGACATTGCGATCTAAATTTTGAGACAGCCATTTTGTTCAGCATAATTAAAAGGTCCCAAAAATATGCCTTCGGGAATAATATGACCTCTCACAGCCTCTAAGGATTGGTCTTTAACTTACAAAAATTCATCCATTGAAATATACAGACATATTTCGGAGGGAAGGGGATTTTTTGCTAGGGGACAGTTTTCCGTGGGGAAAATTTCTAAGGGTGAACTTTCCAGGGAAAATTTTGCACTGGGGGATTTGACCAAATTCCTATACGAAATTATTTTTAATTGTCTTACTTTTCTCTTTGCCAACCAACTCAATTTAGCAAGTGGAGCAAGTGGAGATGCTCCGGGGGAAATTTACAGTGTGTTTTGATTTCCAGAAAAAAAACTTCCATGCAAGGAGGGATTTCCGGAATGATTGGAAAAACAACTAGAGCTTATGGTCCTTTTTCAAATGAAAGTATGCTAAGGATAATTTTTTGGGCAAAATCGTTTACAAGAAATTTTACGAAGGGCGGGGGGGGGGGGGGGGTTCAGCGAGGATGGTAATGTAGGATGGTTCGAAAGTAATTTTAAGGGTGGGTGTGTTTTTAGTGGGAGGAAATTTTAATGGAGAATTTTTCAGGTGAGGGGAACGGATTTTTCATAGAGTGTGAGCCAGGTTTACTTATTATTTGAAAAACAATCAGGAATTATAGAAAAATGTGTTTTAACCGAAATTAAGGAACAACATTAAAACTCAAAGCAAATATAAATTATTCCGTATATGAAGGGGTTTCCCCCCTCTTCAACACCTTGCTATTTACGCTGAAGCTTTTTTTAGTACTTTAAAAAAGCTTCATAGTGTTCTAATTAAACGACCCCTATGCTTCAGGAATCGTTCTTAAGGAAATGGAACGGAAATTCAAAGTTTAGCGTAAGCAGTGATTTGTTGAGAAGGCAACTCTCCTCATATACATTAATGATATTTTTAAGTTTTAATGTTGTTCCTTACTTTCAGTTGAAAAAGCTTGTTTCTTTTATTTAATTTCTTATTGTTTTTTGAATAATGCCAGAAAATCTGGCTCTATATCCATGGAAAATTCCCCCTTCCCACAACAATATCTTCTAGACAAATCAATCCAGTGAAAATATACCCTGGACAATTGTCCTTAACATCTCCAAGCGTAAAATTAAGTCGGTTAAGAGTAAACAAGACGTAAAAGAATAATTTCGTAATGGAATCCTGGCAAATTCCCCCATTGTAAAGTTTCCTCCTGAAAAGTTCATCCCCTTGAAAATTCCCTCCATGTGAAAATTACCCCTTGGAAACCCCCCACCACCTGAAAAATGTACGCATACGTCCCAATAACAAATACTGTGAATTTACAATGGACAAACTTTATGGGTTAAATGCCTTTCCCATGGAGTTATGGGGGATCATGTTTTCTCCAAAGGCATAATTGTTGGGCCTTTCAACTATGCTGAACAAAGTGGCTATCTCAAAGTTTTTATCAGACGATTTTGGAAAAAAGCCCCCTGGGACGGGGCCAAGTTGCCCTCCAATCTTTTTGGTCGCTTAAACAGGGCACTAGAACTTTTAATATCTGTTCAAATGAGTCATCTTCTGATATTTTTGGACCACTAGGTTGGTACGATCACCCCTGGAAAAAAACAACCAAAAGAAAACAAATTAACCAAAGTTTGTGATCTTTCTTCTGGCAAAAAATGCAAAATTCTATATTTTTGCAGAAGGAGCTTGAAACCTCTACAGTAGGGTTTTCTGACACGTTGAATTTGACGGTGTGATTTTCTTTAAGACTTTTTGATTTCTAGGGGACGTCTCCCCCTTTTCGAAAATCAGGCAAAGTTTCTCAGGCTCGTAGCGTTTGACTGGTAACACAAAACTTAATGAAATTTATATATTTAGAATCAGCATAATGATTCGATTTTTTTTTATATACCAATTTTTACAAAATTTCGTTTGTTAGAGTTTCGGTTACTATTAAGCCACAGTCACTCCTTACCTATAGTTCGTTACCACAAGATGTTAAAAAGTTTGACTTGAAGGTATGACCCAGTTTTTAAGAACGACTCCTGATCCTGAAACACAAGGTCCGTTTAATTACAATAGGAAGCTTTTTTTAAAAGTGCTATAAACTTTATCGTAAAGAACAAGGTATTTAGGAGGTGGGCAGCTCCTTCATATATGGAATAATATCTTTTAGTTTTGAGTTTTAATGTTGCCCCTTCCTTTCAGTTTGAAATATTTTTTCGTTTTGATTTGATCAAACGGTTAGTGATAACAAACTGTATACAAGGAGCGATGCAGCTCAAAAGTAACCGAAATTCTAAGAATCAGAGCTTTGATAACAATGAGTACATCAAAACAATCGAATTTCAATACTTACTCAAATTGAATTTAATTCATCAAGTTTAATATTACCTATTTAAAGTTAAGAACCTTAGAAAATTTGTCCAATTTCAGAAAATGGGGAGAGGAAACACCCCCCAAATATCAAGTGAGTTTAATGAAAATCACATAATCAGATTCAACATATCAGAGAAACCCTACTGTAAATGTTTCAAGCTCTTTTATACCAAAATGTAGAATTTTGCATTTTTTTCCAGAAGCAAGATCACGGATTTTTTCCCAAGGGTGGTCATAACGAAACAATAATCCTAGAAGATTGGAAGAGGGCTCATTGGATTAGAAATCAAAATGTCTACTGTCCTTTTAAAGTGGCCAAAAATATCGGAGATCAGCTAGCTACCCTCCCATACCAATTTTCCCGAAACATCAGACCAAAATTTTAAGATAGTCCTTTTGTTCAGTAGAGCCGAAATATTCAGTAACTATGTCTTTGAGGATCACTTGACTCCCTACAGCCCCCGGGGAAGGACTGCAAGCTACGAACTCTGCTCATTGTTTCCATATACCACTGGCTATTGGGAAGCATATATATTCTTTTTGGGGGATTTTACTGGCGGGTGGGAGACATAGAAGAATATTTACATTGAGGAATTTTCGTAGGGGAAGGGAATTTTCGATGGAGAGGGACCTGGACTTCCCAGCATTACTTAAAAATGATAAGAAATTTATAAAAAAAAGTTTTCAACTGAAAGTAAGGAGCAACATTAAAATTTAAAACGAACAGAAACTATTAGAATAAGAGGGGGGCTGCTCTCTCCTCAACACCCCTTTCTTTACACTAATTTTTTTTTTTAAACTTTATAATAAAAAAAAGTCAAACAAAAGCGTTAAGAACAAGGTACTGAGGAGAGGAAACCCCCCTCATATCCGTAATAATTTCTGTTTGTTTTAAGTTTTGATGTTGCTCCTTACTTTCAGTTTGAAAACACTAGTTATTTTTTACTTAATTTTCAGTATAAATCTGCTTAACTTTGTTTAATGCCTATTAGAACAATGTTTTAGCATTGCCTGTAGTAAATACCCATAAGCCTTCATTGCATTATTTATTTATTTATTTTTCCTCCAAAGCCTCTTTATATGGAAGAGGTAATCATATTAACTTTGGAGGGAGATCCTTCGATTGCAAATTGAAAGTTGTATTGCCTGTTCACATAGCCAAAGACATTAGAGGGCATCCAGTCCGCATGTCATTTTTAGCTTCCCTCCCTCTAAGGACCTTTGTTAAAAATTTAGAGATATTCATTTTGTTAAAAACAACCAAAAGGTCAAATAGCCATGCCTTAAGGATGGCATAACAATAAAAAGTTTAAACTTGCAAAAAAAAGTTTAAACTTGCAAATACGACCTGATCCTAAGTCTCCAAAAAGGCTAAGAGTATTAAGCTGAAACTTCTAGAACGTTGAAGAAGATTAGTTAATTAATTAATTAATTAATTAAATAAATAAAATCCACTTTGCACAAGCAGGCTGTCGAGAAAGCGCATCGGTTATCTCTCAGGAACGGCTGAGGGTATCAAGTTGAAACTATCACGGTAACGTTGAGGGGATGCTGAAAAAACAAAACTAACTATCTACGCAGTACTACTTGTGACTACCAGTTCTACTTCCACTTACTACTACTTCTCGTGACTCTACTTCTACTTTATTATGACTACCACTCCTTGTTGCTACCACTACTGATTGCGATTGCACCTACTTCTTGTGACTGCTGTTACTACTTCTGACTGCTAATGTTACTCACGACTACTGTTACTTCTTGCGACAGTTAATACTACTTACAATTAATTATACCACTTGCAACAACTGCTATTACTTGTGATTACTACTTTTTCTTGCGAGTACTAATGCTACCTGTGGCTACTACTAATACTTGCGACTACTATTGCTGTTTGCGACCTGCACCTACTACTTGCGCCTACAACTACTTGTGACTTTCGTTAGTACTTATGACTAGTACTACTGCTTGAAGCTATACTACTACGTGTGACTACTGGTACTAATTGCGACAATTAGCACTATTTGCGACTATCACTACTACTTCTGACTACAGGAAATGCTGTAGATCACTACTACTACTTGCGACTACCACTACTTGCTGTTACTACTACTAATTACAACTACTACTACTACTTGCTAATAATTGCCATTACTACTATTGCTTGTGACTACTACTAATGTCAGCGACTGCTACTACCGCTTGCGACTACTACTACTTACGGCTGCTACTACTGCATGCGACTACTTGCGACTAATACTACCACTTGCGGCTACTATTACTATTTTCAGCTACTATTAATTCTACTAGTAGCCACTACTAATACTTGCGACCGTCACTACTACGACTAATTAAGTCGAAACTTTCAGGGAATGGTAAGAGGAATATCGAACTAAATGAAAAGACGTTATACGTATCCAGACTGTAAAAAATACGGATCTACAATTTCTCAGAAAAGGCTTTGGATATTTGTTCAAATTTTTAATGAGTGTTGAGGGGAATTTTGAACTAAATCAAAAGATACTATGTTAAAATAGACTGTCAAAAGGGTGTATCTCCAATATTGGAGGAACAGCAAAAGAAAACATTTATAATACAATATAATTTTGTCTTATATTGTGGTGCCATTATTATCTTAAAATGTTCGCTATTATATTAATATATTCTTAAAATTTTTCTTTCCAATATAAGACGAGAATTCTACTATGTAATATAACCTAATTCTACACTAAATATATTAGGTTAAGATCCTAGTCTGAAATCTTAAGGTTTGGCTGAATTAATATAAACGCAGAAATTTTGTTTGGTCTTTGGATTTATAATTTTGAGTTGTTATAGGATTTTATTTCTGCTCACCTCAATTCTTCATTTGACTCTTTACTTTTCTTTGAAAAATATATTTTATGAATTTCTTTTAAATAGTAAACAAAAGTAACAATAGCTTGCAGTGCCCTGTTTTATGCTTTTAGCCAGTAGGAGTCCGCCGACCCAAACCCCTTTCCCTGGAATATCAATAAGTACATACAAAGCGCCCATCCTTGCCCAATATTCCTTTGAAATGTAACAGCTTGTAGAAACGATGCAAAAGTTTTAAATTCAAGTTAAGTTTTGTGCTAACAGTTTTTCCACTCATACTAAAAAAGAGATATCGTACTAATTTTTTGTTTGAAAAAGTTATAATTGTCAAGTAAAGAAATTTGGGAAATGCAGGTTTTATGCAAACTTTGTTATTACTTGTGCAACATAGGCCTTTCCATAAATTATTTAAGAAAAACTTTTCAAAAAAGAAGTTTTGTAAAGAAAATCAAAGGCCATATTAAACTTAAGACCGGAAGAAATAGAAACCTACAATAACTTAAACTCAAAACCACCAGAAATTGCTATTAAAGAATAAATGAAATCTAAAACAAACAGAAATTAAATAAGTAATCATAGCAAAAAAATATACGACAGGTACTAATATAAATGAATAAATAAACCTTAAAACGAGTAAAGCTTAAATTTAATACACAAATCAACATTAAAACGAAAAAAATATTTTGCTATTGAAGTATAAATGAAACCCAAAACGAACAGAAATTAAATCATAGCAAACCAACATACAATAGGCAAAACCGTATCCAGAGGCGGAGGGCTAGGTGGTTCAACCCCCCCCCTCCGAAATGTTTGTCTGACTCATAAAAATGTAACAAAAATGGATAAAAACAAATTTCTTGCGTTTTATAGGGTTTTTGTGTCCCCCCGAAAAAATTTCTTGCGTAACATCACCCCCCTCCAAAAACAAATCCTGATATGGCCCTGACAATAGGTACTAATATAAATAAATAAATAAATCTGAAAACGATCAAAACTTATACTGAATATGCAAATGAAGCATGAAACAAACAAAAAACACTACAAACAAGAGTTCGGGTTTTGCCTCCTTCTCTCACTGTTAAAGTCTAAGACCTACTCACAATTTTAATTGGAGGCATTTGGGAAAAAGAGGGTGTGGACGGGGGGAAAGGGTGGGTGCAGATGCCCGCAAATCACTTTTGACTCTTAAAAAAATAACTAAAACTTTCAATTTTCAGTCAAATAAGCCCCCCTTTAATTTTTATACGAGCATCCTTTCCATGAGGACTATATATGCCCCTAGGGCATAACTTACAACGCCCACCCCTGGGCCCTGGAGGTTTGTGTGACCCCGGAGTTTTTGTTATCTGATCTTTGAAATATTTTTAACAAAACGGCTATCTCAGAATTTTTATTAGATATATTTGGAAAAAAACGGCGTGGGGGGGTTCTTAGCCCTCCAATCCCCTTTGACTCTTAAAATGGGCACTAGAACTTTCAAATTCGAACTGAATGAGTCCCCTCCGAGATTTATACAACCAACCCTTTCATATGAAGTGCCTCTGGGATCAAAAATAAAAGATAAATGAAAAATTAACATTAGAGCATCTTGGCCTTTACTATAGGGGACGCCATAGCGCTGCCTTTGATGTAAGTCTGATTCTACTGAAATACAATCCTGCTACCTTATACATGACAACCGTCTTCACATCCCTTTGTGCATAGTGTTTCGTTTATAGCTAATACACTATCTGGCTGAATTTTTGCACAAATAAATTTCATGAACAAACAAATCAATTTATTAATTAATTAAATATTACTTTCCTTCTTTTCGCTTTAAATCTGTCTCCACATCCTTTGTAGTACAATCAGACATAGCGTTTATTCCTGTAGTTAACAAAAAAAAAGGAACGAATTCAACTTGACATCTTGCATAAAAACCCAAATTAATCATAGTATATCATTATTGATTAATTGACTATATTTAAATCAAATATTACAATTAATTTAATTATTTTATTTGAATATTACCTTCCTATTTGTTGCTGTTAAACTGTCTCCACATCCTTTGTACCATGATCACACGTAGTTTCTATGCTTTTGGCTAATAAAACTAATTGACCGGATTCAACTTAGCCACTTGTAAAGAAATTCAACTTAATCTTAAATAATTATAATAAATCAAGTAATGTTACTCCAATTAATTAATCAAATAATAGTATTTAAGCGTTACATCTCTACTTTTCCTTTACAACTACCTCCCCATCCTATGTATGACGATCACCCACACTTGTTTTGCTTGTAGTTTAGAAAACTAATTGGCTACATTCAACTTTGAAACTTGTTTAGAATCCCTAGTGATTTTTAAATAATTCTAGTGATGCAAGACAATGATGCCACAGCGAAGATGTAATAGCCCCAGGAAAACAATATTAAGCAGGAATAAAGTAAATCTAATAGCAAATCAATTTTATTCTCCAACTGTTGCCAAATATCATCATAATTTTATTAAAATAAGTAATTAAGTATATCAATTCCAATTTTGTTTTATTGAGCTGGTATGGGCTGAGAAACTAGACATGAATGAATATTCTTAAGCGATCAGTGAACTTACTGGGTCTTACAAAATGTGCTTTTCTATAAACTTCGATATTCAATTGAAATCGTCTATTGCTTCATTTCAGAACCACAACTAACAAATGATTTTTAATTTTAATATGAAAAGGAGGAAATTTTGCCAAATAGAATATTTACTTTAGACAAAGTTTGTTCAAAAATGATAACACTCGATTTGTTTCTAAGCTTTTCGACCGTTTTTTTTTTCTACGTTGCAGCCAAAATAAATATTTCATACTAGGCTTGTGTTATCGGACTATATTCAAGTCCTAGACTATTAATGTTGCTTTCACTCGGCAATTACATCAGTGTATTCTTAGAATCCCAATGTGAAAGCTGCATCTTCTAGCAAAACTGTCCTTTACACTGCCTATCTTGTGTGAGTATGTGCCTCTAATTCTGTCTCCTGTACCTTGGTCCTTGCCGTTTTAAACATGGATATAATTCACATCTATATTTGTGCCTTCACTCCAGGTTTTATGCACCCATCTCAAAACTGTACAAAACTACATAATGACTATCCCTCCACACTTAAAAAAAGTAATTCTATTCTCTAATTCTGGCAATGTTCCAAACTTTAGTCGTACTATGTGTGTACAGCTAGGCGAGAAATTAAATTGTGGTTCAAGTTCAGGTTCGATTTATTCAGTTATCCTATGCGCTTAAACTGAAAAATTACAAGCCTTGTGAGTTTGACACATCAATTTTCAACGGTTAAACATGGACAAAATAAGAAAAATCCCTAATATTTTCATTGAGTTAAATAATAATGGTAATAACAACGAATATAGTTAAGGCGGTTGACAGATTTGCTCTCTCCTCCCTTTTGTTTTTTTAATAATCGAGTTTTCTCTTTTTTTCATCTTTCAAAATTAAATTCCGGATACGAAATTAGCGATTTTTTTTTTCAAATTCCTTTATGGGGAAGTAACTGACTAAGTCTTGCTTCTTTATTTCACAGGTTAGATTAGCTTTCTAACAACACACTAATTGCAAGCTGTAACGTTACTATGGATACTATACATACAAAAACAATATTTAACAAGCACTAATTATACCATAGCTTGAATAAAAAGAAAATTAATGAAGGAGGATTTACGCTTTAACTCCAAAAGAAGGAGTGATTACTACCAGAGAGCAACATTAAATTTTTTCAACTTCTGGGAAGAAAGTCTTTGTTTTTAGCTATTTAATTTTGTTACTGCAGAGAGAGAATTTCTACAATTGAATATGGTCTTCTGTAAACAATTAATTGGAAAAAACAAGTTTTTTTAAACTGAAACAAAGGAGCAACATTAAAACTAAACACGGAAAGAAATTATGACGTAGACGAGGGGATTCGGCCCCTCGTCAATACCTCGCTCTTTACGCTAAAGTTTTTTAGTACCTTTAAAAGAGCTATTTATTCTAATGAAACGGCCTTTGTGATTCAGGGTCATTCTTAAATAATTGGGACAAAATTGGAACTTTAACGTAAAGAGCAAGGTATTGACGAGAGGGAGACCCCCTCCATACATGTAATAGTTTCTGTCCATTTTAAGTTTTAAGGTTGCTCCTTAATTTCAGTTGAAAAAGCTGGTTTTTTAAAATTTAATTTCTGATCTTTTTTTTAAATAATACTGGAAAATCCAACTCCCTCAAATAAAATTCCCTTCTCCCATGAAAAATTCCTCAATAGAAAGTTAGTACCACGTAATCCCCCCTCCACTAGAAAAATCCCCTCAAAACGTCTGCATACTTCCCAATGGCTCACACTATATGTAAAGAATGGGCAAAGTCCAAAACTTGCAGCCCTTCCCTCGGGGACTGTGGGTAGTTAAGTTATCCTCAAAGACATAGTTACTAGATTTTTCGACTACCTTTAAAATAATAGCTATCTCAAAATTTTGATCAAGTGATTTTGATGAAAAATGAGTGTCGAAGGGAGGCTAGCTGCCCTCCAATATTTTCGGTCACTGAAATAGAAAACAAGAACTTTTGATTTCTGATCAAATGAGCTCTCTTTCGATCTCCTAAGATCACTGGCTCGATCACTCCTGGGAAAAAAAAAACAAAAAAAAACACGCATCTGTAATCTTTCTTCTGGCAAAAAAAAATGCAAAAGAAAAATGCATTTGTACGTAAGATATTGAAACCTCTATAGTAAGGTTCTCTGGTATGCTGAATCTGATGGTGTGATTTTCATTCAAGATCATTTGATGTTACGGGGTTGTTTTTCCCCTTTTTCAAAAAATTGGCAAATTTTCCCCAACTCGTAACTTTTGATGGGTACTATTAAATTTGACGAATTTTACATATTTTGAATAAGCATTAAAATTTGGTTCTTTCGATGCACCTGCTGTTATCAAGACTTTGTTTACTAGAGTTTCGATTACTATTGCGCTGCATCGCTCCTTACTTACACTTCGTTACCGCAAACTGTTTGATTAGGTAAAAACTAATTTTTTTTTTCAATTGGAAGAAAGGAGCAGCATTAAAACTCAAAACGAACAGAAATTATTCCGTATAAGAAGGGGTATCATTATTCTGTATATCCATATTTGATAGGACACGACTATTCTTAGCTATGAAGTTTAGTATAGTCCCCAAAGGAGACTCGGGAATCCACAGCCACATGAAGAAATGCAATGGGTTAAGCATTTATAAGAGAAATAAATAAATAAATATTTGGGCAGTTAATGCATTAAGCACATTATATAAATGCTTAAAACCTGATACGAAGATCATGAAGTAGAGTGCCCCTAATATTTGTCTAAAGGACACTTCGTTGGAAAACAAAAGAGCCTTAATAGTCCCATTTTTAGCATTCTCGGCCATTATGGCAATATATCTGGTACCCACCCCCTTTAAAAGTTTATTCACGTATATATGCCAATGCGCATAGTTTGTAGGTATCCAATATAGGTACACTAACTTTTAAATACGTTTCTATTAAAAAAAAAATAAATAAATAAAAAAAAATAATAGGAATCTACCTCAGAATCGATATATAGCTTATTAATGATTTAGATTTCTGCTTAATAATATTGTTCCAAAACATATAATTTCTCACAATTTAGTTTCGTACCAAAAATTTTTAAACTTGCCAATTAAGCCAATGAAGCTTTTTAATATAGTTAAATGGCAAACCATCCTTATGTGATGAGTGAGATTATTGTTTAAAAATTTTTATTTTCGTTGTATTCACTTTCGTGTTTTCACTTCCTTACTTGTAGTTCGTTACCATTAAATTTTACCATTACCATTAAGTAACTTACCATTATAGTTACTTTACAATTACTTTACTTTACACGTTACTTTACAGAAACTTACCATTAAGTTTCAAGAGTTTCACTTCTAAATTAACTACTTCTGCTAATTGATTTACGGTTCGTACGGCATCAAGCCGAGGGGTTCCCCACTGTAAGAAATTATATTCACTAGGTGGCACTTGTCAAGTGTAGCAGAACTGTGCCAAGTGTTTTGAGGGACGTCCCAAGCGCTCTAAGGTCTGTGCCAAACATGTCAGAATTCCACCATACACGTGACGTTCTTAGATGTTCGCTAGATGGTGAAAAGTAGGCAACCCCTAGCATCAGGCTGCCTAATGCCAACGTAACTTTGCACACTTTTTCTCAACCCCAATCTATTCAAAGCCTCGTCTCTTATCCCTCCCTTCTCATAAGTTCCGATTCCTTCAAACCATTTATGATAACCGCTTCCTAACTCATTCAAATGGTTATGTTTTTCTTATCAAACAGTTCGCTGTAACAAACTGTTGTAAGTAAGGAGTGACCCGTCTCAATAGTAACAGAAACTCTAAAAAAAGAAATTTTGATGCCAATAGATACGTCCAAAAAATTGGATTTTTGTGTTGATTTCACATATATAAGTTTCATTAAGTTTAGTCTTACCCATCAAAGGTTACGGGTCTGAGAAACTTCGTCTTATTTTCAAAAAAAAAAGTGAAACACATTCTGAAAGTCATGGAATCTTAATAAATATCACACCATCAGATTCAGCGTATCAGAGCACCCTATTGTATAGGTTTCAAGCTCCCATCTGAAGAAAATGTTGGATTTTGTAATTTTTTTTGCCCAAAAAAAAACACGAACGTACTTTTATGTTTTTATCCTAGGGGGGGGGGGAATCGTTTCAAGCTAGTGGTCCTAGAATATGAGGAGAGGGCTCACTCGAATGGAAGTTAAAAGTTTTAGTGCCCTTTTTAAGTGAACAAAAATTGGAGGGCAACTAGGCCCCTCCCGCGCCCTTTTTTCTCAAAACCGCCTGACCAAAATTTTGACATTGCCGGTTTGTTTAACATAGTTGAAAGGCTTAATAACTATACTATTGGAGATATCATGATCCCCCACAACCCCTGGGGAAAGGTCTTTAAGCTACAAAATTTGCCCATTGTGTACCTATAGTATTTGTTATTGGGAAGTATGACATTTTTCAGATGGGGGAGGGGGTGATTTGCTACTGGTGGTGTTTTCCACCATGGGGAGGGTTGTTTTCAGGGAGTGAATTTTTCAAGGGAAATTTTACACAGGTGGAATTTGCCAAAATTCCTATTCGTCTTATGTCTTGCTTTCTTTTTGCCGACTTAATTTTACGCTTGGAGATATTAAGGGTAACGGTGTGGGGGGGGTAAATTTTCACCAGGATTGAATTGTCTAGAGAAAAAATCCATGGGAAGAAGGGATTTTTCGGTGGAGGTGCAGCCAGATTTCCTGACGATATTTCAAAACGATTAGAAATTATAAAAAAAGAAGAAGTTTGATTCAACTGAAAGTAAGGAGTCACATTAAAACTTGAAACGAACAGAAATTATTTCGTGCATGAGGGGGGTTGCTCTTCTTCAACACTTTGCTCTTTATGCTAAAGCTTTAATTCTGTCCCAATTTTTTAAGAATGAGTCCTGAAACACAATGTTCGTTTAATTAGAGCAATAAAAAGATTTTTATAGAAGTACTAAAAACTTTAGCGTAAAGAGCGAGATGTTGAGGAAGAGCAGCCGCCCTTATATACGCAATAATTTATGTTCGTTTTAAGTTTTAATGTTGCTCCTTACTTTAAGTTGCAAAAAAATGTTTGTTTTTTTTATAATCCTTTTTCATAAGTTTCGATTCCTTCAAACGATTTATGACGTCCTCTTCTCAACTCATCAAACATGTCATCAACTCATCAATTCGTGGTAACGAACTGTAGTAAGGAGCGACCCAACTCAATAGTAACCGAAACTCTAAAAACCGGAATTTTTATAAAAATAGTTACATCAAAAGTATCGCATTTTAACGCTGATTTAAAATAAATAAGTTTCATTAAACTTAGACTTACCTGTCAAAAGTCACAAGCCTGAGAAAATTTGCCTCATTTTAAAAAATAGGGAAACACCCTTTAAAAGTCATAGAATCTTAATGAAAATCACACCATCAGATTCAGCGTATCAGAGAACACTACAGTAGAAGTTTCAAGCTCCTATCTACAAAAATGTAGAATTTTGCATTTTTGCCACAAGACAGATCACGGATGCGTGTTTATTTGTTTGTTTGTTTGTTTTTTTTTCCTCCAGGGGTGATCGTATCGATCTAGTGGTCCTAAAATGTCTTGTGAGGGCTCATTCTAACGGAAATTAAAAGTTCTAGTGCCCTTTTTAAGTAACCAAAACATTGGAGGGCATCTAGGCCCCCTCCCACGCTCGTTTTTTCCCAAATTCACCGGATCAAAATTCTGAGACAGCAATTTTATTCAGCATAGTCGAAAAATAAAATAAATATGTTTTTGGGACGCTTTACTCCACAGTCCCCGTGGGAGGGGCTGCAAGTTACAAACTTTGACCGGTGTTTACACATAGTCATGGTTATTGCGAAGTGTACAGACGCTTTCAGGGGGGATTTTTTGGTTGGGGGAGGGGTTGAAGGTAGAGGGTTATGTGGGGAAAGTTTCCATGGAGGAATTCGTCAAGGGGGAAGAAAAATTCCATGAAGGGGGCGCAGGATTTCTTAGCATTTTTTTAAGGAACAATGAAAAAATAAATATAAAAAGTGTTTTCAACTGAAAGTAAGGAGCAGCATTGAAACTTAAAGCAAACAGAAATTATTACGCATATGAGGGGTTCACCTCCTCCTAATACCTCCCTCAGTACGCCAAAGCAATTTTATTAATTTCAACTATTTATTCTACGGCCTTGGTGATTCAGGGGTCATTCTTAAGAATTGGGACAACATTTAAACTTTAGTGTAAAGAGCGAGGCATTAACCTCGCTCACGAATATGAGGGGGTGAATCCCCTCATATGTGTAATAAAAACATACGAATATAGAAGTTCGTTACAAAAGTTAATTCGTAAGTTACGTATATTTTTACTAATAAAAATGTTCGTAGAAAATTAAAAGTTGTAGTTGCCTTTTTAAATAACCAAAAAATTGGAGGGTAAATATGCCTACTTCCCCTTTTTTTCTCAAAATCGTCCGATCAAAATATGAGAAAGCCATTTTGCCATAAAAATAAATTAATAAGCAAATTTCGTTTCAGTTATTCATGTACGGTGAGCCAAAATCGAAACATGCATTTAAAAAAAAACGTTCAGAAATTAAATAAAAAAACAATTTTTTTTTAACTGGAAGTTAGGAGCGAGATTAAAACTTAAAACAAACAGAAATTACTCCGTATATGAAAGAGGCTGTTCCCTCCTCAACGCCCCGTTCTTTACGCTAGATTTTTTTACTGTTTTGAAAAGTAGACCCAAGTGAAAGAGTCAAACTTTAGCGCAAAGACTGGGGCGTTGAGGAGGGATCTTTTTCCTTACTTTCAGTTAAAAAAAACTTGTTATTTTATTTAATTCAGATAGAACCTGCTTTTCACTTAGTCTTGGACGGTATACCAAATAGCGCAATCGTTGATATTTTGTCTTCCTACAATCATAACTAAAAGTAGTATTGTTCTCCCATCAAAATATAAGTTGAGATAAAATATCAAATATACAAAAGAAAATATTTAGTTTAAGCAAATAATAAATATATAATGTTATAACAAGTTTTTTTGCAAAAAAAAAGTACTTGATATTCAATTTTACACTTTTTTCTCACTGCTTTATCGTCAGCACTCCCGTTTGTAAATTTATAATATTATTATCTGAGCGTAAGCAGCCAATTTAGAAACCCACCTAAACAATCACAATATCCGGGTTGTACGGTGAATACGCGCCTTATTATCCAAAGTGGCTTTCGATCATGAAGGATAGCAGAAAACTAAATTTGTCTCTTCCGAAGATTTCCTAGGATGGACAATGTGTTTGATACACGCCCAGGCGCAGGCCACTTCCAGCCGATCCCAAACACAGGGAATTAATAGGAAGCCGAGCAGTTGAAAGATAGCTTTGACGGCGTAGTTGAACGAGGATCGGAAGGAAATTAAGAGCTCAATTGAGCAAAATACTGACAATAAATTAAATCGTTGAAAGAAAAGACAAGGATATCAATGAGAAAGATTACACACTAGATCAATAAAAGAGATAGGCGAAGCTGGAAAAGTTACACAGCATTGTAGGCGCGGCTACAGTATTTTCATTGCGGGGGGACAAGAGGGGGTTATATTGAAGTAGGTGCTGCTCAAATGGTAGTGAAGAAAAGTAACTATTTAACAAATACACTACTTGGTGAATTTAAAAACATTACACAATACATTAATGCACAACAAAAACACATTAAATCATAAATTATAAATATTAAATCATTAAACATAAATATCAGGGCTGGTGCCTGACTTTTACTAAAATTGTCAGCAATGAGCTGCTGCAGACCACAGTAGCATAGCGCAAACAAACTTTCGGGTGGGTGAAGGTGAATGTCGTATACACTCGGCTTTTTTCAAACAGATTCACTACTAATGCTGCAATATATATCCCTCCTACACTTCCCCCGACCCCCACGCCCAGCGCAGGATTTTCAATCTCATAATTGAACCAAGCTCTATTAAGTAAAAAAGTAAGTAAATAAGACGGCAAGTCCAAACCGGCGGTGCTGATCTCCGTTTCATGGCCCTTGAGACAGGAAGTGCAATGGAGGACTGGGGGCCAACCATCTTGTACTTTCACACACCCTTCCTGCTTAGCTTCCCCAGTTGTCTCCAGGTACCCATTTAGAGCTGGGTCCACTCTGGCTGAGCTTACAGAGTCACGCCACTGACCCCCGTCCCAAACTAAATAACTGGTCACAACTGGGATTGAACCCGTGCCCCTTGGACAAAGAATTCCCACACCAGGTCGCCAACCACTTAGCCAGGACGGCTCTATTCTAATTTCCCCGCGTACCGCGCTGTTCATTTGCTTGTAATTTGGAAGGGATTTTGACTCTGCAAAATTTAACTTGTCGTACTAAACTTCTAATATATGTGATTTATTGAAATGTGATTTATGATTTTTTATTGAATTGATTTTTTGGGGGGCTTGCAGATTTATATTAATACAATTGCATTGATATCAGCGGGCCACATAAAGTCGAAAAGAAAATCATAGACAGCGTAAAAGCGCTGATCTAAGCAAAGATACAGATTCAGGATAAGTCAAAGTATTTCCACGGATTGATTAACATTATATTGTGACATATTCCCTACAATTAAAGAGCGTCCATATTTCAAATTTGAAATTACTCGAAGAATCAAGTTAGAATTATTAACTTATTTGTTGTTTGTTGTTTCACAAAGAATATCCAGAAAATCCGAACAATTCTTGCCATGATTGCGGCAGAAATCTTGAATTAATTAAAAATTGCCAGGGATGCCAATTGGAAGGGAAAATTGACTCCCAGAGTGAGAAAATTACCTTTCTCTTTGTATGCTTGTTAAAAAACGAATTCTATAGAAATTACACTAAAAATTTTCTTGTTTAAATCAGGGTATGGGGGTATACACCTCCGGAGGGGGGTTACACTGACTATCGTTTTTATGTCTTTAATTCCCTTTGCAAGCAAATATCAGTATCCTAGTGCTGCAGGATAAAACTGATAACAATAGAAAAAGAGAATTGGTTGGTACCGTTTATACGTGGACACAAAATTTCTAAATTGTGAGGAAAATGTATATATTTGTTTAAATTCACTTTATTTCATTCTCAGCAGACATTTCGCACAGCATGCTGATGCAAAGATAAATTTCTCGCAAATAGCACTGGCGTTTTCTAAAATCTAAAAAAAAAACATTTTTTTTTACTGACAGTAAGGAGCGACATTAAAACTTAAAACAAACAGATATTATTCCGTATATGAAAGGGATTGTCCCCTCTTCAATGCCTCGCTCTTTACGGTTGTGTTCTAACCCCCTTTGTATGGATCATTTTGATGGACTTAGTCTTAAGGAGCACAGGAAAGGCAAAGGGAGACCACAGAATCTAATGAGGAGGAAAAACTCTCCTGGACTTAGATTATGCTGATGATTGAGGCATGATGGGATAATTACGTCTTTGAATTAAGTTCGTGCAGCCGATCATATACCACATATTAACCTTTATTTTGAAACTAATCAAATGTATTTCCTCCCCCCACCCCCTAAAAAACGCACAGATTTTATTGCATATTGGTTCGTAACATATTTGACTTTTCGATAGTCCTTATTGAGACAGTAATTTCAAAATTATGGTTCAATATGTAATGGCGTTTGGAATGTATCAAAAGGACACAGGGAGGCTAGAAAAAAAAATTGGTGTCCCTAATTACTTTTCTCGCTTAAAAAGGGCATATGATATCGGAATGAGCCCTTCCATAGGTTTCCATGATCATATATTCTATATTATAAGGCTGGGGAGAAAAGAAGAACAACTTATTACAGTAACACATTGGAGACGAGTTGTTAAAAGCATAGTTATGGAATGTTTAAGGGACGAAATCATTAATTTTTTGTGCTGATTAAAGTATAGGTGATAGTAACGTAGTTCACTACTAAAAGGTATCTAATTTGAAAACTTTTCTCATGTTGTCTGTCTTTAATTTTTGTATATAGGAGTCGAATAATTACAACTGAATTATTTACCAAAGAACTCCCAGAGATGACCTTAAGACTAAAGGTGGCTCGTATTTAACTTTTTATTTTTCTCTTTGATGGTTTAGTTTTATTGTTAATTTTAATTTTTTCTTGTTACTTATTTTGTTTGGTTTCCTTTTAAATGTATTTTTATATTTATTTGACATCAAAGGTTTATTTATATTCTGCGCTATGAAGGGGTCTTCACAAGTGTCTTTTCTCAGTTTTAAAAGATTTCTTACATCTTGCCCTGGTTTATCACCCGTGTCAAATATGATTTCTTTCTCCTAGTCTTGGATTTACGGCGTTCTTAAAGAGATCAGATCTTTTTTTTCTCTCTCTCTCTCTCCTTTTTTTTAATAGCAGTCAAAGATTTTGAAAGTCTTACCTAGAGATTATTCAGTCTTAAGGTGTAATTTCGCTTCCTCACTTATTGCTAACAATGTTGATACCGAATTTCGATTTGAAATGTCACAAACCCGGATGTTGAATTGCTAAACTTTGTTTGCCGGAATTAGTGAAACCACACGATTTGGCCTAAAGTTTAAAAAGTTGCTTCTTTCTAGCTTAGATATCTGTTCAAGTTTCAGTTTATGGAAATGTTTCTTCTTGTTACTGCAAATTTTTAACCTGCTATTCAGATGGGATAAGTTAATTTCTTACGGTACAATTTTACTCGGAAAATTGGTTCAGTGTATTTCAAAATATTGGAAAAAATTACCCAGAGTTCTTTAATCACAATACTTTTTGCAATTAAAATTTCTGTATTTCTGTGCATTCACACTGTGTAGGGAGCAAGGTCTACAAAAAAAAAACAAAAAACTGTTAATCCTAGGAAATATTAGCTATTTTTCAAGTGTCATGCCGCAAATGATTACATTGAAATCCATTCGTGACTTGAACTTTAAAAAGTTCTGTTCCTTGCTAGTAAAATTTATTATGGGCCTTTCTAAGACCTATATAAAAGTAAATCATGCGACATGTCTAGATACTTGACTAAATTCCCCAGGAGACTTACAGGAAAGCAGTAAAAGGGGAAAATAGAGGAGGGGGTAATATGACTATATAAAAAATAATTGAGCCGACTCTGTTTACTCCATTTTCTTCCATCCATCTGACGATCCTAGTCTGCTTCTAGTAGATAGCAGGTTATGAAAACTGAGTGATCATTATATTTACTATCTATTTTCTTTCGGTTTGTTTTATCACTAATAATATTACACATTGCACTAGAGCTTTAGAAAAGAGCTAGGTAGCACACATGTTTCACCACTGGTGAAAAGGATGGTTGATCGTAGATAGGATGATCACGGTAAAAAAAAAAACCTTAATTACAAGGACTCGTAGTCAAGAGTATGGTGATACGAATACCTGATGAAGCCACCAAGCATCTGCTAAACAACAACATAAAAAACTTACTTACCTCCTTCATAGAAAAAACTCGTTAATTTATGTAATCACAACACCCTGAGCTACAAACTTATTTCTTCGTGGAAAAAAAATATAACGAGTTATACCCTTTCGGCCAACATTACAAAGGCAAAATTGACAAGATAGGAGGTTGTGGAGCTTTCATCCAAGGCCGTATCCAGGATTTTTTCGGGAGGGATCTTTTTTTTTGGGGGGGGGGGAGAGGACACAAAAAAACCTAAAACGCATAAAAAATGTGTTTATGTTCGGTTTTGTTACATTTGTACGGGTTGGAAACAAATTTTGGGGGGGAGGGGTTCAAACGCACTAACGCCCCTGAATACGGCCATGGCTGTAGCACAACAAAGCTGTTATATGCATTTGAAATAGATATCATATGTAAATGGTTTTGAAAAGAGGCAATAGTGGTAAAATTAGAGGGATAATTTTTTCACACAAGTGACTTATTTAACAAGTTGATTTTAGAAGCGTCTGTAACTTGCAATCCGTAAGAACATTTAAAAACAGAAAATTTATTAGCTGTTTGTTTCTTTTTATTGTATGAAATTTTTTCTTTTTTTTCAGAGATAGGAGAGTAGTATCCCATCAACAATTTTAAGTGGACTTCCAATTTTTAACCAAATGAGCCTCTACTAAAGTTAAACAACCATTCCTTCCATAAAAACCTTATATGCCCCCGCGGCATAGCTTAAAGCTTGCCCCAGGCTCTGGTGGTTTGTATCAACCCCGAAAGCCTTGTTATATGGTCTTCGGACTATTTTAAACAAAAAGACTGTCGAAAAATTTCTGTTGGATGTATTTCGGGAAAACATGACGTGGGGGCTAGCTGCCTTCTGATTACTTTGACTCTTAAAGAAGACGCTAGAAATTCTGATTCACAGTTCAGTGAGTGCCCTCTGATGTATATATGGCCACACTTTCTATAAAAAATCTTATATGCCCCCAGGGCATAACTAACAGCCATTGCGCTGGGAACTTTGGGGCGAGGTTGTCTTCCTCAAAGAAATGATTTCCGGACCCTTCAACTACATTGAACAAATTACTATCTTCAGTTTTTGATTGGATGTCTTTGACGAAGAGCGTGGGGAGGGGGCGTGGTCGCTCTTAAAATTATTTTGAGTCTTAGAAAGGGCACTATAACTTACGATTTCAAATCAAATGAGCTACATCTGAAGTTTACACGACCCCTCATCCCAAAAACACCTTATTTGCCGCCAGGGCATAGCTTAAGACCCTATCCCCATGGCACTAGACTACTTGTGTCAACCCTAGAGGCATTGTTTTGTGTTCTTTTTACTATTTTAAGCAAAATGATCTCACAATTTCAATCAGATTTGTTTGGCGAAAGGAAAAGTAGCTGGAGGTGAAGGGCTAGCTGCCTTCCATCACTTCTGATTCTGAAGAGAGAGCTAGAACTTCTTGTTTTCAACCAAATGAGCCTCCTCTAAAGCTTATGCAGCTATCCCTTTCATAAAAACCTTAAATACCCTTGGGGACATACCTTACAACGCCCAGGCTCTGGGGGTTTGTTTGGTCCCCAAAATCCTTGTTTTGTGATATTTGAACTATTTTAAATAAAATAGCTATCTCAAATTTCTATTAGATGCATTTTGGGACGATACGACATGTGTGTGTTTGTGGGAGGGGATAGCTGAATTCCGATCACTTTGACTCTTAAACAGGGCACTAGAGCTTCTGATTACCAATCCAGTGAGCTCCCTCCGAAGTTTATACGACCATAATTTCTCTAACAGCGTTCTATGTTCCCAGGGCATAACTTACAAGCCTTGTCCTGGGGGCTGCGGTGAGATTGTCATCCTCAAAGACAGAATTTCCAAACCTTACAACTACGTTGAACAAAATGGGCTTGTAAAAATTTCGATCCGGAGATTTTGGCGAAATGATGGGTGGGGGGCATTTTCACCCTATCACTTTCGACTATTAAAAAGGCAGTAGTCCTCTCAATTTCCAATCGAATAAGCACCTTTTGAAGTTTTTTACGACAACGCTTTCTGTAAAAGACCTTATATGTCCCCAGGGCATAACTTACAACCCTTGCTCTGAGGGCTTGGGGGTGGTTATCATCCTCAAAGACATAATTTCCAGACCTTTCAACTAAGCTGAAAAGAATGACTATATCAAAGTTTTGATTGGAATTGTTTGGGGAAATGATGGGTGTGTGGGGAGGGGAAGCTATTTACCCTCCATCACTTTTGACTATTAAGCAGGCACTCTCAGTTTCCAATTGATTGAGTCCTTGTTGAAGTTTCTACGACAGCATTCCCCTAGGACATGACTTAACACCCCTGCCCTGAGGGCTGTTGTGGATTGTCATCCTCAAAGACGTAATTGCCTGACCTATTAACTACGCTGAACAGAATGGCTATCTTAAAATTTTGATTGGACGTGTTTGGGAAAATGCTGGGCGTGGAAGGGGCGTCATTTGCCCTCCAATCACTTTTGACTATTACAAAGGACACTATCCCTTTCAATTTTTAATTGAATCAGCCCTTTTTGAAGTTTCTACGACAATTCCATTGAAAGGAACTGCCGAGCTCTAATACAAACCATATATATATATATAAATATATATATATATATATATATATATATATATATATATATATATATATATATATATATATATATATATATATATATATATATATTGTGTCAACACAAACTTCCATTTGTCCCAAAGTTTCACCTCAGTATCCTTAGCCTTTTCTTATTCGCTGGAGTCAAACCAGTAATAAATCCTGCATGCAGAAAATGGACAAATTGCATGATTGCATGAAAATGGACAATAGACAAATGATTTTTTAAAAATTAACTGTCAATTGACGATTTATTAGTGGTAATTTTCATCCTGGACAAAGAAGCTTCCTGTGTGACATCGTCAAAAAACGTCATAATTGAGCTTTTGATATTTTGTCGACAAACCTCAAATGCAGACAGGTCATCCACATATTTCCATCGATCTGTGTGGTCAGTCATGAGGATATTAATAATAATAAGGAATGAAATAGGACCCATCAGGGTTTCCTGGGGAGCCCCACAAAAGATAGGAAGTTGATCGGAATAAGTATTTTATATTTAACCACTTGAGAACAATTTGTGAAAAAAGAGGCAACAATTTTAACTATAAAATGACTCACTTGAAACTCTGTTGGCAGTTTATTTACAAAGATATTGCGGTCAATTAGGTCAAACGCTTTCTGAAGATCAATGACTTAAAGACTTGACCAAGTATCAAGGCATTCAAGCTTTTTAAGAAGAGTATCGAGAAGACTAATAAAGTAGTATTCGTCTGCTACTCGTGTTGCAGACCTCGGAACGTCACTTGTGTCGCACAGTTTCACCACGCGTGATATAGTCCTTGCATCACTTTATATAGTTCCGTTGGAGCTATGTGCAGTTCCACCCTTCTTGATACAATTTGGCCAAGCTTGCCACTCACAATCCGGCAACAACAATTGTTTTTGACTCCGTAATGATCTTTGTCAATGGTTCAATTCATTAAGTCTTCCTTAATTTTTTTTTCAATTGATAAATCATTTATTTAGATAATGTTTGTTAGAGGTTAAAATAAAGTTAGAATACAATAGAATTAAAAAATTTATTCCACAGCATGGTTGCCAAATTCGAATTTCGTCTCACAAAAGCACTAGTACGTAGTGACTAGCTTTCCTGGCTTTTATACAATTCAACAAAACTCAGGAAAAACTATTGCGGCATCTTGTTTAGAAGGGACGGGAGTCAATTTGGGGACTTTTTGGGACTTAAAAAGGGACAGTCTACTGTGGGTGGGAAGGTAGGGTTCGGGAATAATGGAACGTAATCGGGGAACAAATAGGGTCTTGGTACCGAAACACACAAGGCACGGGAGAATCTTCTCGTGGCTAAGCCGGTGAGTTTGAAATTACCTAGTAGATAGTGATATAGTACCTACCCTTCACCATTTATGATTCTAAGTACTCATCTCTTGGGTATTTTCAATCTTATAAATATGCTCTGAAGAAAGACCAAAATGCCAAACTGGACAAGCATACTCCAGTATTGCCCGGATGAAGATCAAGAAAGTTGGAGAAGATCCTTAGGGAAGGCCAGAAAATTTAATATAAATTTGTAGGAGTAACCGAAGGGGTAGCTTGTTTGAGGATATTTTGGACATGGATATTCCATTCAAGTAATCAGTAATTGTCACCCCAAGGAGTCTAATGCATGTCACCGAGATTCCTGTGTGACATTTTGTTAGCGTTAACTTTCATCCTCGACAAAGAAACTTCCTGTGTGACATCATCAAGTAATATCATAATTGAGCTTTTAATATTTCATCGACAAACCTCAAGTGCAGACAAGGTGATCCACATGCATCCATCAATTTATGTGGTCAGTAATGAGGATATTAATAATTACAAGGAATTTAAATGGGGCCCATCAGGGTTCCCTGGAGGACCCCACAAAAGACAGAAAGTGGATCGGAATAAACATTTTATATTTTAGCACTTGAAAACGATCCCCAGAGGTATAGTTACTAAACTTTTTACTTTTTAGAAAAAAACTACATTACTGTTAGGGACTTCACAAAATGATACTACAACTTCCGGTCCCTGTTGAGGGTAGGGGGCATCTAAAAAGGGGAAGGGAGATGGTTGTCAGTATATTCTGATTTTGTTTGGCATCTCTCTCAATATTACCTTAAATTTTCATCTTAGTACCTTAAATATTTATCCAGATACCCAGGATTAAACATCTTGGGTAGATACCCAGAATCAAACATGCTCCTTTTCCCAATAAAAATCTTTATTTGTAAACACGAGGCATTATCTTTGGCGGAATGTCCTTGGGGCATTATCTATATCTTGAATTCATCCAATATCTTTTGGTAAAAATGGGCCTGAGAGGGGGTTGGCCAGCCTCCAGTCACTTTTGACTCTTAAAGGGCACTAGAAAATTTAATGTTCAGTCAGAAAAGCCCCATTTGAAGTTTACTCGACCAACTCTTCCCAAAGAATTGCTTCTAGGGGAAAAAATTAATAATAGGAATACATTGAAAAGTCCTTTGGCTCTTTACTATGAGCAATTCTTAAATAGTGTGTATTTCTGGAACTACTAGCAATATATGATTTATTACCGTTATAAAAGAAAAAATATTTACAATCTGTTTCATTTTCATTAAAGAACAAATAATCGCACTTCAGTGTTTAGAAAGCTTAGGGGACGTTTGTCCTCCTTACTCTTATTGGAGGTAATTTCTACTGTTCTTATTGATTTTTTGTTGTAACTTCTTTTTGTTGGAAGTTTCATTCATTTATTGACTGTAATTTTTTTTTTCAGTTTGAAACATTTCTAAAGTAGACATCTGCTCGTCTTTTGCTTAATATAGATCTTTATTTTTCTTAGAAAAAAAAATTCAGGAGGAATTTCGTTTTTAGTTGATATTCTGTGAGGAAAAATTTAAATTGCTATTTTTAGCCATCAGTAAGCTCCCCAAGCTTTTTATTACCTAGTTTCTAATGAAACAGAGAGGGGCCCCTAGTTTCCGACTATTGGTACACCCGCGTCTTAGAGCGTCACTTGTGTCGTAGAATTTCACCAAGTTTGGTATAGTCATTGCATGGCTGCGCACAGTTCCGTTGAAGCTTGACACAGTTTAGCCATTTATTTGTACTCTTTAGCCAAGCTTGCCACTCACCTTATGATGTATGTGACCCCTGAAAGTTGACACCACCTTGAAAAACTCTTACCTTGATGAATTAGATCTAATAGGCATCATAAAAGACAATTTAGATAGCATGGGAAAGCATTGAATTTATATTCTACAACAGACCCACGACATTTGTTATTGACTCCGTAATGAGCTGTTGGGAACAGTTCAATTCATTAAGTCTACGTTAATTTTTTTTCCAATCGATATATCATTTATGTAGATAGTCTTCGTTAGGGGGTAATCTAAGGGGGAAATTTATGAAGACACTGCAAATTTTTGAAATAGGTCTGTGTGTCTTAGGGAGAAACTACATACATTTTGATGCTTTCCCTGTTATTTATTTTATTGAAAGTATTAAGACGTCAGCAGCATCTATTTTTGAAGCGCATCAGTAATTTTTTTTCTCCAAAAGGGATGTATATGCTATCTCTTTGTCTTTTGATTTTCCTTCAGAGATTAGATAAAGGGGACATGTAAGGACGGTTGAAAAGTTTTGACTTTGATTGATATCCAGTACTGGAAGATGCATCAGCGTTAATGTTTTCTTTTTTAAAACGATTAAATAGATAAAGTCAACTGAATAACAACAACTTAATTCTGCAACAGTATGCAAAGCTGATTTTGTGTGCTGTATATTAGGAAACAATTTATAATTTTTAACTTTTCTATCCTTCCTGTTTCAAGGTGGTTACTTTTTTAAGAAGTTTCACAAACTTCCAAAGAAAATAAATTTTCAAAGGAATTTTTGAAACATTTTCGAAGAAAATGAAAGAGCTGCACTTAACCAAAGAAAAGCAGAAATACAGTCAAATAATTTTTCAAGCGTAAAGCTACCAAAAATTACCAACAATAAATCCCAGAAACAAGGGATCAGTGGACCAATATAAGGATCAAACCCAGAAACAACTCCTGCGTGTACAAAATTTACAAATTGCAAATTTTACGGTTTTTGTCCTAGGGACCGAGAAGACATGGTACCCCTGGTGTTATAATTGCTTATCCTTTTGACTATTTTGAAGAAATTGGCTTTTAAAATTTTTTGTCAGTGCTAAGGGGGAGGCATCTAAGAAAGGTAACTGGAGAGATGGTTGCTCTTTGATCACTTTTCAACTTTCCCTTAAAATATCCAGAAGGTTTTAATTTAATATCCTCAGTCGATCCTTAGCTATTACCAGTCCGCCTTTTTTAAAACCTTCATGTATATAGTAAGTTTTGATTTTGTTTGACAACCCTTTCAATATTTCTTGAAAGTTTCACCTGAAGCTTAAGCCTTAATTTTTTAGCCTATTAAGCCTTAATAGCTTTGAGCTTTTAATTTGTGAGCTATTAAGCCATAATAGCTTAAGCCTTTTTTTGTGATCCAGGATTAGATATGTCATGTTTTCTCAATAACTAATCTTATCTTTAGACAATGGACAACCTTTAAAATTTACAGCCCTTGCTCCTGGAGTTATGGGGGCTATATTGCCCCAAAAGGCATGGTTGTTTGATATTTAGACTATTTTGAGTGGGATGGCTATTTCGTAAATTGATCGGATGTCTTTGGGGAGAGAGCAGCTAAAATTGGCATGGGAAGGGGAATGTTTACTCTATACGACTCTTCAGCATTCCTTCTCAGTATGCCCTAAAACTTAGAACTCAATACCCTCAACCGTTCATAAGATGTTGCAGATACACCTTTTAGATAAACTGGATGTACTTAATGTATTTTGATTTTGTTCAACGTACCCTTCTGAGGCTTTCAAATTTCAATCTTGTGGAGGGGAGTAGGCATCTAAAAAGGCCAAGGGGGATGGCTGCCATCCGATAAGCTTCAACATACCTCTCAACATAAAGTTCCTCATATATTGCTAATACGTCTTTAGACAATCAGCATACACAATGTATGTTTTGGTTTTGTTCGAAATGTCACTCAATATTTTCCGAAAGTTTAATCTTAGTGCCTTAAGTATTTTTAGACAAACAGGATCAAACTTGCCCCTCTTCCTAATAAAAATCTTTATTCGTAGCCAAGGGGCAATATCTTTGGAGGAAAATCTTTGGGGCAATATCTAAATCTTGAATTCATCGAATATCTTTGGGAGAAAATGTGCATGAGAGGGGGCTAGTTGCCCTCTTGTTACTTTTGACTCTTAAAAAGGGCACTAGAACATTTCATATCCAATCAAAAAAAAAACCTTTTGAAGTTTACACGACCAACTCTTCCGCAAGAATTGTCTATAAGGACAACAATTAACAATTAGAATATATGTAAGTTTTGTGGCTCCTTACTATAGGCAATTTGGAACTCATATTCATTTCTGGAATCCTTAGCAATTTTTGATTTATTAACGTTATAAAAGAGTAAATATTTAAGATTTGTTTCGTTTTCAGTAAAGAACAAATGACACTGTGGCGCTAAAAAGCTTAAAGGGAGTTAGCCCTACTCTTGTTTTAAGTAATTTCTATTCGTTCTAATTAATAACGTTTTCTAATTTTTGCTTGTTGGGGGTCTCTTTTATTTATTTATTGTAGTATATTTTTTTTTTAGTTTTGTAACTATAATTCTGCTTGTCTTTGCTTTGATATAACTCTTATCTTTTCTTTGAAAAAAAAATATCATGGGAATCATCGTTTTTAGTTGATATTATGTGAGGACAATTGATTGGAATTGTTTTTTTTTTTGTTTTTTTTGCCATCAGTAAGCTCCATTAGCTTTTCTGTTACTTAATTTCTTATGAAATACAGAGAAACGCCCAATTTTGTCCACTTGGTACACATCCTGATCTGCCACTTTGGAAAATTTGAATATATTTTGATGATTTCCCTGTCATTTATTTTACTGAAGATAGTGGAACATCAACATCATCTATTAGTTTCTAATTTGAAGCAAAATAGTAAAATGTTTCTCTCCTGAAGGACGTGTATGCTATCTCTTTGTCTTTTAGATTTTTCGTTAGAGATTTATATCCCTTGGATAGTGGGGACATGCAAGGATGAACACTTTTGACTTTGATTGATATTCAGCATCGGAAGATGCATCAGCGAGAATGTTGTAGTTTTAACACAATTACAGGGATAAACTCAACTTAATAACAACAACTTAGTTCTTCAACAATACGCAGACTTGATTTAGTGTACAGTATACTGGAAATCCTATTTCTAATTTTACACTTTCCAGTCCTCCCCTCCTCAAGGTGAATTAGTTCAAAAAACCTTTTCAACAAAAAAATTCAAAGAAAAGAAAGTTTTCCAAGGAATTTTCAAAAGTTTTTCAAAGAAAAGCAAAGAGCTAAACTAAACTAAAGATGATTAGAAATAGTCAAATAATGTTTCAAATATAAAACTACCTTAAATCACCGTCAATAAATAAATGAAGCCCGAAACGAAGTAACTATAAGTAACCAAGTCAAGCTCAAGACGACCGAAAACTAAAAGAAGCAAGTTTGACGCCCCCTGTGCATTCTAAAGATCTAAACAGAAATTGTACTTTACTTAAAAGGTTTTTAATTTTAAGGTAAGTGTATTTATTTCTCAGATTATCCAAAAAAATGTTTTCAAGTCTAGTTAGTACATAAAATACTTTTATTGAGTAACAGGCAATATTAATTGCACTCTTGAAACATTTTTAGGAAGCTACAGCTCTCCTCTTATCACACAAATAAAAGATCTATCAACCAAATATTAACTTTCTTTTGGATAGCCTCTTAAAAAAGTGAGCTAATGTTAAAAAAATTAACTTAGTCAAGCTAAATATAATCTAACTAATTTAGATAAAAATTAATTTAATTAAATTTATAATATAAAGAGAAAGCTCTAGCAGATGTTAACAACAGAATTATCCTTCAACAGAAATGACTGCTTAAGGCCTAGCCAAGGTCAAAAAATTTAACTACCTAGTCAATTCTTTTTCTTTGGCGGCAAATCGGTCAAATACAAAGGTATCAGTTTCCTTCGTCGCTTCAAATAAACAAACATGAGAAAGTTGAACTTAGGGGGTTTCTTACTCAAAATTACGATTAAGTGTAGGTTATCCTTAGCAATTCTTTTTGTAATTATTTATACAATATAATTTTTATATGTATTTATTAACAGTTACTTTTATGTCTGCACGCTACTTACTCTCTAGACTCTGTTTAAACAGCTTACAACTAACTAATACTTGACTGAATCGCTCATGAACAATCCGAGTGGTTAGTCCCTTGGTAAAATTTATGCATTCTCAAACGCTCCGATTACAGCTGGATCTGGTCTTTTGAGGGGAATTTTTGACTTCAGAACACAAATATGTAAAGCATTCGAAGGGACTGTAGCCAGGAAGTATATATTACAGAAATAAGTTTCTGATTGTTGAATAGAAAATTTTTTGCTCTATTTTTTTGATACCCCGCAACAACGGTGTTAAGTATAGCAATCTAGAATGCAAACCCGAAACAGGTTTTATAATTATTTTGGAATTATAAAAAAAATAATTGTCGGCTTTAAGATTTGATTAGATCAAAATGTTCACCAGATTTTTTCTATTTCTATTGACATAAGAAGCGTCGAAATCACTAATTCAGGAACGTCAGCCAAACTCCATATTTAACATGGGAGGTATAGGAACATTCCTTGAGAGTGTGTCCTGCCTTAAAAACCAATGAGCAGTTAAAGAGTCAAAGAACAGTTAAACAAGATTTTTTTCTTTCTTTTTAACTTCAGTTATTTTCTTTGTACGGTTGGTTACTATTATACTTTTTTTACCCTTAGACACTATCATTTTTACTTTGTATGCTATTGTATACAAAGTTATACTATTGTATACAAACTTTTTATATAGTTTTTCGACCTTAAGTAACTGAATTACATGTTTTATTTTGTTGCTACTTGGAGTAACCGTCTAGTTTGGGTAATTTTCTGAATTAAATTACAAATTACAAAATTAAAGAACTAAATTATTAAGTTACAAGATAATAACAAAATTGTTATTATTGATTAAAATAAATTGATCAAAATAAATTTAAGTTAGGAACAAATAGTGGTAAAAGGAACCAAAATTCTTTTAATTCAAATTTCAATAATAATGCATAGATCCAGCAGATCCAAGTTTTATGGCAATCTCAAATAAGGTAAACCCATTAAATTACAAATTAGGTTCCCGAAGTCAAAGTGCTTAAAACACTTTCCCAGTTTTTGAAGAGATGGCAATTATTCGTGGAAAAGAAGTGAAAGGATAAGAAATAGGCCACAAAATTACACCATTAAATTCAGCATACAAGAGACCACAATTACAGACATTAAAAATCCTTATGTGAAAATATATTAAAACTCTAATTGCTTTTATTTAGAGGGATATATACGGATGTATGTTTTTTTTTCTGCTGGGTGATTGCGCCAAACTAACAGTCCTATAATATTTGGGGAGAGTTTTTTTTTACAGGAAATTAAAAGTTCTAATTTTCTTCTTAAGAGATTAAGAGACAAAATAGATCATAGCAAAAACAATGGCATGTTCTGCCATTTAACAGCGCAAAAAAGACTGTCAGCCAGAAAAGGGGAAACATACAATCTAAATACAATTCTAAGACACTTATTCAAATAAGAATTATCAAAAAGTATTATACTCCTTCCCAGTTTCAGAGATCGTAAAACTGCGTGGTAGCAGTTTCGTTCCTAAACATAAAGCAGTCCAAACGAAGTATACGGTGAATACAGACAAGTATTTCTACGTCCCAATTATAAAGTTTTTTTTAGATATTTTTTTCTATTTGTGGCTCCATAAGATTACGTACAATAGTGCTTTTACCAAGGAACAATTATTAGAAAATAAATTGTCAGGGGGAGCTTTTTACCTTTAAGTAATTTTACAGATAAATGTAGAAAAAGAGGGGATTTCTCCTTAATTCTTTTTCATTTCAGGGAGTATTTTTTTTACTAAGCTTCTAAAATGGATACTGATGAATAACGCATCAGTTCTTATTTCGAAATCATTTTCACATTCAATTATTTTTGCAAAGAAGGGGTATATTCTCTATTAAAACACCCATTTCAATTTTGATATATCAGCCATTCCACCTGAGAATACATTAATGCGTTTTTTTAGACGCATTTTTTTAGACGCATTAATGCGTTTTTTTGCGTTCATTGCGCATTTATGAGAATGCGTTTTTAAAGGGTGTCAAAAGTATTGCTTTATAACTGCTACAGTTGCATTTAAAAAACTGGAGTTAGGGAGGAGTGGAAGATTGCACCCTCTCTATTACTTAAAAAAACTTTGGATCAAACGGTTTGTAGTTGCGAATTACAATTAAAGAGTAATGCTTCCAAAAAGGAACACAAACTAAAAAAAAACGATACAAGTACTACAGTATGTTCATCAATAAAATATTGTGAATATTAACTTAAAAGTCTTTTCCCAAATTTTTTTTTAAAATAACAATAAAAGTTATTATTAGGCTCTTTTTTTTATAAAAGTTAATAAAAGAGCCTAAGATGAGTGGCAAATGATAACAAATAGTAATTCAAGAGTAAAACAAACATAAACTGTCAATTTCAATCCATACAATAAACAATGCAATTAACAGCAATACAATAAACAATCAATTTTTACTTAAAATAAAACAGAAGCTACAGCAAACATGAGTAGGGCAAACAACCTCTATGCCTTGCAAGGACCAGATCGTCATTTGTGCTTTACTGAAAACAATGATCAAAACAGCTTTTATTTATCATAACATTAGCGAAAAAAAAAGAAAGAAAAGCATTAACAAAGATCAAACAGTTCGTGGTAACGAACTGTAGTAAGGAGCGACCCGGCTCAATAGTAACCAAAACCCTAAAAAATGAAATTGTGATATCAATAGCTACATCAAAAGAATGGCATTTTTATGCTGATTTTAAATATATAAGTTTTATCAAGTTTAGTCTTACCCATCAAAAGTTACGAGCCTGAGAAAATTTGCATTATTTAAGAAAATAGGGGGAAACACCCCCTAAAAGTCGTAGAATCTTAACGATTTTTTTTATCTTAACGATTCTTAACGATTACTCCGTATATGAAATGGGTTGTCCCCTCCGCAATCCCTCGCTCTTTGCGCTAAAGTTTGACTCTTTGCCACAATTCTACTTTTTAAAACAATTAAAAACTTTAGCGCAAAGAGCAAGGGATTGCGGAGGGGACAACCCATTTCATATACGGAGTAATTTCTGTTCGTTTTAAGTTTTAACGTCGCTCCTTACTTTCAGCTAAAAAAATTAGTTTTTTTTTTATTTAATTTCTGAACGTTTTTGAATTAATGCATGTTTGGTTTACTAGATAGATCTTACGAAACCTATGCTGACAGTTTAATTATTGCTGGTTTTTGATTCTTAAAAGTCTCAGCAATTTTGAACAATATATGTTAACATTATAATTAGCAAACATTCAAAATATATTTTTCAGTGAAATACTAATGATATTATGGTTTTTGTAAGGCATACAAAACGTTAGGCCTAATCCAATCTACTGTAGTTTCCTATTTGTTTTAAGCTTCGCATAATTTTCTTTTTTTTTTGCAATTTCCGTTTGTTTTGATTTTCCCTTATTTATTGGTAGTGAATTACATTAATTGTGTTTGAAACACTATTTTAATTTATTTCCGCTCGTTTTAGGTTTAAAGTAGCTCTTTACTTTTCTTTGAAGAGAACTTTTTAGTAGAGAAAATTGCTGATTTATATTCTTATTTATTTCAGTCTTTTTTATTTGATAAAAAAAGGAATATGTGTGAAACTTTTTCGGTTTCTTCCTTAAGAATAAAGACTTTGGATTTTTATACACAAAATTTTAGATAAAAATTTTGCAACACATTGTGATAATAGCCGTAACATACAGTTTTGAATGTATGGGTACGTGGAATATTATTTAAATCGATGTATTTAAAATCTGCATAATCTTGAGGGTTTTATCGATTTGAAGCCATACTAACCACTACCATGTAATAATCCTTAACACATACGAATTTTAATCGATCATCCCCCTAAGCATGCCTTCAAAGTTTAAACTTAATGGCCTTAGGGGTTTCTGAGATTACTTAGTGTATCATCTGATCCAAGGCACTGTACCAGTGAATCACAAAAAGGACCTTGATCTCCGTTGTAATATCTTAAGTACAGGACAAAATCTGAACCTTAGAATTTGAGCCTTATTTTTAACATTTTTACTGCACCCGCCATCTTGACTAATAATACTACCTAGGTAATTGAAGCTGTCCTAATGATCAATCTTCTCGTTACCCAACATCCCTCCTTCCCTTAGAATCGGGACCCCTGAGCACTGATCTGGGAGCTCAGGCCCTAATATCACACGATTAAGTTGGAAGAAGTCCACGGAATGATGCTCATTTGCTACAGATCCCCTCTTCAGTAAATCTTGGACAAGGCTCTAGTTTGAATCTTAGGGAGGCAAGGGATCACTTCTTGGTACCAAGGAAGGGGTTGTAAAGATGTTTTGTTAATGCTCTTGTGTCTTCGATGTTTTGTTCATTTCCAAAAATGTCTTTGTTCATTTTTGTATTATTGCAGAAAGCGTCACTGTTTTTTTCGTTGTTATTATTTTGTTGTTTTTTTTTTATTGTTTTTTTTGTTACGAATATTGTCATGGTTTATTCTCTGTCATCATTACGATAACTTCAGTCGATCCTTGGATATTAATTATTGAGTTTCAATTGCATCAATAGCTCTTTTCGACTTGGGGGGATCCAAATCTCTTAATTTTTTTATGAGAGTCAGCTTGCCAGTATATTGAACCACAAAATTCTAGTTTATAAATTATACTGGGGCTTATGAAAATTATATTAAATTAATATATTTTTATTTACTTTTTTTGCTAGATCTCATTGCCAAACTGAAATCATACGAAAGACAATCAAGTTTACCAGAGATGATCTTTTGTTACTTCTGGGTGATCTTTAGTTAATTCCACTAATTGAGGTGATTGCAGTATTTTGAGGCTATTAACATGTGAGTTTTATTTATTTCTTTGTTGTTGTTTTTTTCATTATATTTCATGGTTAAATTAATTTAGCGTTAACTTTTTTTCTGAAAGGCTTCCAGACGTGGAGTCGAAATATTTAGATTTTTATTCTTTCAAGTTTGTTGTTCTTTTTTTTGTTCCACTGTTTTGGTTAAATTATGCTAGTTTTTTTCTCTCTTAAATTCTTTAAACGGAAAATTATTTATGATGATAAAATGGTCATTCATTTGTTAATAGTTGCTATTATATTATTTATTGCCATTGAAAGTGCTATGTGGCTTTTTCTACTAATAGTTTCGTATGAAGTGTAATTAAAACAAGTCTTGCATCGAACGATTGAATTCACATTGCCCACAAATTTCAAAAAGCTATGACTGAATAATCTTGATTTGGGAAAATGCTTAAGAAAAAAAGAGCTTAGCGTGAATATGTACTATGCATTTTAAAGATGTCTTTATTAAAGCTATAAATGTCAATGGTTGATAAGAAATTGAAGTCAGGACTATCTCGTTTTTATTTACTGTCACGAAACATTTCAGAATTTTAGTCGTTCAAGCTTATATTTTCAAGTTTAGAGATTTAAGGATAAGCCTGCATTTTGGTGGATCTATAATATTGTTATTGAGAAAACTTTTGATACAGAGTCGAAGCACGTTGATAGTTATTATATAGGTTCTGAGATGGTAGAATTCCCATATCATTTTCGAGACAACAGTTTTCAAGGGAGCTAATTTTTTTTAATAAAATATTTTCATAAGAAATTGGACTAAAATTGAAAAAGCTAGGGGTTAATTCCACTTTATATTAAAAAATTCTATTTTTCAGGGGGGAAAGATCGAAGAAGGCGGTAGCTAATCTCATGTAAATATAGTATTAATAGTGGAGTAAAAGTACGGTTTTACCTAGGGGAAATTGGAACAGATTTTTTTCTACATCAAAATGCTCAGAAAAATGAGCTTAATTACACAAAAGAAATTCGCCTGAATCTCCCCTGCTCAAGTGCCCAAATTTGCCCTTGAAGGGGGAAAATTAGGAAGGAATCTGTTTTAGTGTTTATAAATGTTTTGGAGTCTAATCAGTGGTCCAAATCCAAATACGACGTCAGAAATCCAGTTGTCCATACCCCAGTATCAATTTTCACCTTTATGAAATTGGGGGGGGGAGGTAAATTACGCAGATCATTATTTGACGGACTCCTGCAGCTAAAGAATCATTGTATATATATTGCCAAATATGAGGCCAATGAGCAGTTTATTTGACTATTTCCCTGATTTCCACTTCTAAGGGCCTGTAATATGAGGGGTCACTAACTATAACTTCTTGAAAACCAGTTCTTTAATCGAGATCAAAACTTCATATCATAAAAAGGGACATTTAGAACTAAGATAAATTAATCAAAGAAATATTTTGATTTTAAAACACAAACTAAACTAATTCCTCTCTCTACACATCTTCGTTATCGTCCTCATGCAGTCTTGCTGCAGCATTAGCACATAATGCCCCTTTAAACTCCCCGCATGCAAAGCTGCAGGGTGAACCGTTCGGACCGCAGCTCTATCTGAGAGACTCACACCCACTGGTGCGTTGGCACCACAATATCTTCAGCATGTTTTTTGGTTCTGGTGAAGCATCTGTCATAGTGGGAAGATGCATATTCTGTGACGAAGAGTGGCACCAATCCCACTCTTCAGGCTCTAGCGAATTGGACGTGTCTTGCCACTTCAATATTTGCAAATAGGACCTGTAAAAATGGTACTTGTGGCAGCCAAAGTTGGCGGAAGCCACTCTGGCTGAAATAGATACTTGAACTTGCAACCCATATAGTAAGTGCCTGCACCCGGACTTCCCTCAGGATCTTCTCATTACTTTTCCCTTTGTTTATGCAGAGCAAAGCTCTCTTTCCAGCTGTGGCGATCTCCTGAAAAATACCATCTTTAAGTGACAAAGAAACCACTGCTAGTTTCCCTGTGCCGTAAAATCTGGATGTTGTATTGCAGCCAGACATTGCGTGGTAAACAAGTAGATTTTCTGCTGCTTCGGTTCCTAGTTTATTATTAATCTTTTTTATATCATACACTCGTCGGTTATTTTCATGCATGTCTTTTTGCATAAGGATACCACATGCATCAAGTTTGGCATAGTACAGCAGAAGGACTAATAGGTTGGTATTATTCCAAATCAAAGTAGTCGACAAAATCTCAGCACAACTGACTACAGTTTGTGCAACTATTACATCGTCATCATCCTGAGCATGTAGAACTTTACATCCTGAGTTCACTGGCTTCCCACTGAGTAGATCAATGAAGCTTTGTTTATTTCTGGGACTTCTCAAAAATTTCTCCGTACTTTTGACGATCTTTATGTTAGGAAAGAACTCAATCGTTGGACACGATAAACCTCTGGTTCTCTTCATCTGTGTGCAAGTTTTTGCCGTTGGTGTATCAGTGTAAGAGTCAAAACCAGTACTGTTTGGCCGAAATATCTTTTAATATGATCTACATATGTACTAGGCAGCTACCGTCCAAAACTCTCTGGGAGGTTGGCAATGTCACTGGACCACCGAGCCCCTAAATTTTCATAAATACATTTGTTAGAGATGGTTTGTCAGCTGTCCTCATCACCCCCAATGAACTAAAGAACGATGATGGAAAATTACAGATCTCGACGGTAGAACCTTGTTCAGGTTAGAGCGACTGGTGCTAGCCACTGCGGCTAGACGTTGGAAGAATAGATCTGGTTCGAGCATTTATCTTTCGCCATCTGTCACCACAGATGACTTCTCACCAATAGTTACAGCTTTACTCTTTCTTCTGAGAACATATTTGTCAATTTCTTTCGTTTCCATGTCCATCAGAATATTTTTTTCCCACAGATTTGGCATCTTCTACGTTTATGAATGATAAATCGTGGAAACCACTAATCACGTTCAACAGCTCTGAATCCTGCCTGAAAGGTTTCAGGGCTCAATGTATCGAAATATTTTTTCTATGTTCACCACATCTCTAGCCCCCCTTGAAGATATCGCTTCTGCGTGATTTTCAATAGTCAACTCAGCAAGGTCAGTCAGGTTCTGCAAAAATTCGTTAACTAGAGCCAAAGTAGGCATAGCATATGTCGAAATCGTCTGCTACTGTTCAGTCACCCCTCTACCTCTCGTAAGACTGCCACTCATTTTCACATTTCTTATTAGCGTCTGTTTGATTTTCAAGCCAGTAGAAAGTGTCGCCCAGTAGTTGTTAGTTCTCTGGATGAACAGGAATTCCTGTAACATTCTGTACTGCTCTGGTTTGACTTTCCTCAACTGAAAAAACAGTCAAGTAGACTTCGTGCAAAGATTATGGTCGGAAGCAGCAAAGTAAAGAAGCATTTCTAACAAATACTGTAGATAAAGCTCAAAATTGCCACTTCGTTCAGCTCTTAAGTTTTTTCTTAAGATTCCAATTAGGTCCCATACTAAATAAAGAAGCATTTCCAACAAATACTGTAGATAAAGCTCAAAATTGCCACTTCGTTCAGCTCTTAAGTTCTTTCTTAAGATTCCAAGTAGGTCCAGATACTAAAACCAAAGACGGGCAGTTCTGGGCTCGGATAATCGTTCTTTCACACCATGAGCCTTTTCATGAATATAAGTCTGCTGCCTCCGACACCTGCGCTTCGTCGATGGTATATCCTTCAAGGAGTAGCTCGCACACCTGTTTCACCTTTTCAATGGGTTTTGGTAGCACGTCATTGCCACTCTTCTATTCAGTTCTGATGATAAAAAGTTACCATAAATATCTACTTCCAACAAACCATGGCCTCGCACAGCACGAGAGACAGCTTTACCTTGTAACATAATTAGCCCAGCATTAGGCTTGTATACTTGACTTATGATTTTAAACGTGTAAATCAGCCATGCTCATAGGAAACTCATTCTCGTGTTAAATCCATTTAGGACAACAATAGCATTTTTTAAGCACGTAGGCTCTGCATCGACGATACATTTTGCCTTCCAGTAAAGCGTTTGTCAAATGTAATAACTAGAGTTTATCCATCTTGACTAAGGCGCTTGTTAGCTTTATTCTTTTGAATTTTTTTCGAAAGTAAATAAAACGGCAAACCTTTTATATAGCCTTGAACCCAGTCATGAAAGTACTATGGTAGATTACACCACTGATTAGATCAGCTAAGGAATAGCACTAAGAAATGGAAACCGCAAACTGGAAGGGGGGATTCTAGAATACTAGATTGAAATTAAACTGTTCAAGACTCATATTCTAAGACGTCATTCCTAGCTTGATAGGAAATGGTGAATCGACCAAAAATAAATAAAATAAATAGTTCATATATGTCAATCTTCACAACCGTTTAGGTTAGATGAAGTACTTGACTACGTAAAATCAAGAATTTAACTTCATTTTTTAATTCGCCACCAGTTATTTCATAGGAAACAATAAAAAATACAACAATCTCTTAATTTTGAGCTTCAACACCCCCCCCGTCTCCTTAGGGTGAAAACGGGCCTAAAGGTACGGAAAACGAAAACCTGAATTCAGACTTGACAAACTGACAGACCAAAACTCAGATGTGTATACTGCACATACCTCAAGTTTTTGGATCAATACCCGCACTACGAGAGAAACACATTTGTTCCAAGACCTCAGAATACGGTGTACCCAGTTGTCGTGGACCGTCTACTAAAACAAGTGCAGAAAAAAAGACGTTAGAAACATTGTTTGAGTTTCAGCCTCTACACCTGACCTACGAGTGCGAATGAAGAAGTTATTACTTAATCTTGTTCTTTGATGCTGAGTGCTCTTGTTTTTTCCTTTTCTTCTTTTCTTTCAATCTGCTTTTCTCTTTTTTGTATGAGCAGGCAAAAATAAAATTATTACTAAATAAATAAATAAAAAAAATACATTGTGCCAACATTTTTCTTTACTTAGGTAGCGCCTATGATGGACTTTTTCATTAACATTTTTTTTTTAAATCATTTTGTGTTTTTTTCAATTATGACTCCATCATTTTCCATTTTTCTATATAATTTGTGGGAGGGGAAGGGATCTTTTTCGCGGGAGGCATTTTCTGGTGGTGGGGGAATAATACAAAATGTTTTTATAACTAAAAAGTGATTTTGCTTTCACCTCTTTCTACTGAAAAGTTATATGGCTGTCCGGTCCAAATTTTAAAATAAGTTTTAGTTAGAATATTTACAATGCTAATATTTGAAACTGGTAGTCGCTCCTAAGGTACGTTCCACAAATAAAATGTGTAGCTTAAACTCGTGAATTGGAAAAGCCGAACAAGCAGAAATATCTCACACTGATATCCGTGGGAAAGTTTTTTTTTTGGCTTAAACACTAAAATTCAAACCGAAAATTAAATTTTTTATAAAAATTATAAATTTTTATAAAAATTACTTTACAAAACAAAAACTTTATGACTTTATTTTGTATTTATTGTTTTTATCCACCAAGGAAGCCAGAATCTTCCTGTTTAAACTAAATTTCAGCGAGACAAGCTTCCCGTAACTTGAACGAATATTCTTGGTAATTTTCTCGATTATTAGTAAACGGGAACTTCTGGTATCATGACCGTACGTTATTCTCAAGTATTTCATGGAATTTCCAGGGAAATTTTTCATTTGTTCATCCGTCACACATGTAGGTCAAAATGCTTACTTTGATAGGAAACGACTATTTAAACTCAGAAACATTTATAAACACGAATATCGATTCCCCCCCCCTCATTTTCTCCCTTCAGGGGAAAATTTTGGACACTTATGCAAGAGGAAGTCAAGTGTATCTTTTGTGTAATCAAACTGATTTTTCTGAACATTTTGGTATAGAAAAAAAAAAATCTGTTGCAATTTCACCGAGGTTTGCCCATTTTTCCCGTATTTCTCTCTTTTTTTTTTTTTTGTGTGTGTGTTTGTGTTTGTGCTGTTGCATTGATGATTTCTCTTTTCATGATATATATATATATATATATATATATATATATATATATATATATATATATATATATATATATATATAAATATATATATATATATATATATATATATATATATATATATATATATATATATATATGGAACTCTGTGATTGGTGCCCTCTTTAAGAGTTGGAAATGGTCAGAGGACAACCTCCCCCCTCTAACGCTTTTTTTTCGATCGAAATTGTGGGATGACCTTTTTGTTCAAAATAGTCTAAAGGTCAAATAACCATGCCTCCAGGGTGGAAATAGCCCTCACAGGCTCAAGGGCAAGGACTGTAAGTCCTAAAAGTTGTCTATTAGTGACACACAGGGTTTTTTATTGGAATTTAAAAGCTTTTTCTACAAAACAAGTTTTTCAAAGAAAAGCAAAGAGCTCCATTAAACCAAGAATGAGCAGACAATAATTTCTCAAGCGTAAAACTACCCCAAATCGCCATCAATAAAAAAATAAAACCCAAAAAGAATAGAAACTAGAGTAAATAACCGAGTCAAACTCAAAAAGAGCGAAAATTATAATGAGTAGGGTTGACCACACTCATGCCTTCTCAAGACCAGAACATAATTTGGAATTTACTGAAATCAAAATCCATAAAAAGTATTTTCACATTTTTGAGTTTAATAAACAAAAACTTATTCAGACTTTCAGGAATAAATAGCTGTATATGTATAATAAACTAGCAACCAAATGATGTTTTATTAGGATATTTTAATGCCCAGGTCGATAAAAATACGGATAGATGGTCTTCTAGCCTAGTCTAAATTTGGTGTAAGAAGAGAAAACACGAATGGCTACAGACTGCCGCAATTTTGTAGATATATCAATGTAGTTATAACCTATACAATACTTGGCCACAAAATGGCACATAAGTTAACACGGTATCCACATGACAGCTACCTTTATTGATTATTTTATTAAATAAGAAAACAAATATTTTTACCTGCAAGAAAGGATCAACTTAAAAATTATATAAAGAACTGAATTGTTCTATATATGAAGGGTTTCCCTCTCCTTATTGCCCTGCTCTTTACACTAAAGTTGTTCCTATTCTTATTAAGCATCTCGTGTGTTTCATTATTCGTTATTAGAAAACTGGGACAAACCGTCAAACTATAGCGTAAAGAGGAAGGTATTGAGGAGGGGACAACCCTTCATATACGAAATAATTTCTGTTTGTTTTTTGGTTTTAGTGTCGCTTACATGCAGTTAAAAAAACGTGTTATTTTATTTAATTTCTGGTCGCTTTTCCTATAATGTAGGTAAATCAGACTCACCCTCCATAAAACAAACCACCCCTCACGGGTAACATCTCTGTGGAATTTTAATCTAACATAAAGTGCACCCGCCCTCGCCAAATCCCCTAAAGATAGTTTCATCCTCTCTGGAAATCCCCTCTCTTCGTAAAATTTCTTGCGGACGATCCAGCCTGAAAAATTCTCCTTAGCACACTTTCGTTTGAAAAAAAATTTAATTCCTAATCGGTTTTTTGATCACTTCGGAAATACCCTATTCCCCCGCCGGTGCAGAATTTACCCTGGAAAACTCACCTCACCCAGGAATTTGTCTCCTCAGAGAGATTATCCCTGTAGAAACCTACCCCAACCACCAAATAAACCCCCTCCCCCTGAAATATGTCTGTGTACTTCCAATTCCCAAATCCTACACGTAAACAATGGAAAATTTTATAGCTTACAGGCCTCTTACCACGGACTATGAGGGGTAATTTTACCCCTAAAGAAATAGTTGTTTGATCTTTCAAATAAACCGAACAAAATGGCTATCTCAAAATTTTTATTTAATAATTTCGGGGGAAGATGGGAGCGGGAGGGGGCCAGTTGCATTCCAATCTTTTTGGTCACTTAAAAAGGGCACTAGAACTTTTAATTTTAAGTACTTGTCAGCAGACTTAGTCTCGGTCTTCAGCCTATGACTGTTACTACTGTTACTACTCAAGGATATATCCAAGAGGGTTTAGGGGGGTTTGAGCCCCTTCCCCTCTCAAAATGTTTGTTTGACCCGTAAAAACGTAACAAAAAGGAACATAAACAAATTTTTGGTGTGTTTTTAAAAGTTCTTTTGTAACTCTTCCCCCGAAAAAATCTTTAATTAGCCATCGCCCCCACTCCTGAAAAAATCCTATAGTACCTCCCCCCGAAAACAAACCCTTGATACGACCCTATTACTACTGCTAATACGACATTAATACTGCTGCTACTTCTCCTATTATCACCACAACTACTGTGATATAAACACTATTAAGGCTCAGTCTACGAAAGGAATGATTTGAGAGAATATTGAAGGCAAGTTTGAACTAAAACAAAAGACAGTAAGGGTATTCAGATTGTTCAAAGGATGTATCTTAAGAATTGATTTGGGCATTAAGTTGGAACTTTCAGAGAATGGTTAAAGAGGAAGATCAATTCACCAAAATATAATATGTACAAGCTACTTCTAATACTACTACCGCTGTCATATTTACTACTACTATTACCTCAACTACTACTTCTATAACAACTACTCGTAAGGCTAACCAGGATAGGCCAAAGGGGGAGGGGGGAGAGAAAGCACCCTGGAGTCTGGGGGGTCAAATTTTTTGAAAAATTTTCAAAATTTAAGTGGAAAATGACATTTTTTAGGCCATTTTAACTCTTTATTGACCGGAGTTTAAAGACAAAAAAATATGTTTGTCTCAAGAATATTGACTAACAAATAAAATGATTTTGAAGCCTTTAGAATTTTCTGCATTATCATTTCAAATTTGACCCTTTGAACAGAAGAATTTAAACGTTTAAAGCTGTTACACTTATTTCTAGCATGAAAATACTTTTAGTACCGATATTACTATTTTTTCAAATGATTAAGTTTTTAAACTAAACCTGTTGGTACATTTTAGTTATTCTACCTTATAATAACTTTCTACAATGCATTAATGCATTACTTATTATATCTAACTGTAAAAAGTTTAAAGCAGTAGTATTCTGTAAGAAATATATTGTTCAAAATAAAAAAATAAGTTCACTATTTCAAAGGAGAGTGATAATTTAAAAAAAAAGTATTCAAAATAAACTTTAATTTTACAAATTCTTTATTAGTACAATGCTATGAATAAGTTATTCAATTTGAAAAACACAGCCGTCTTAGTTTTGATGACTAAAATGACCTAAGTCTGTATCTATATCGATTTCCCTCCCCTTACCAGTATGAGCCAGTGTAATCCCGTTCAATCGGTATTCTGTCATGGTTAACCTGAGATAAGATTTTATTCTTCTCCGTGAAGAAAAGATCCGATCGGTCGAGGCAGTTGTGACCGGTAACGTAGCGAACATCTACAATAAAAATGCTACATTCGGAAAGAAATCTCTATTGCACTTTCACAAAGTAATTTCACGGCATTGTGGAAGATTCTTGGGGATTGCTGATTTCCAATGTTCCGCCAAAGTCCAATCTCTGCGGATAACTCTAATGATAAAGCAAAAATGCCCTCATAGTAGATATTGGCAGCTTCCAATACGTCTTCAACTGTGTGATTAGAAAAGTTAGACGGAATTAGTCCCTCCAGATATGAAACCTCACTTACGAAACTAAATCTGGTTTTCAACTCAGAACTAAGGTGATCCAGAAATGGAATGTGTATTGCCACCTTGTAATACTGTTCTGCATCTTTACCTTCTAACTGGACATTAGCTCTCTGAGTCTTTCGGCAGCATGTTTCTGCATGTTTATGGGTAACATTAAGCTTAGTGAAATAATTTGAATCTCCTTGTTAAAAATTGGCTCAGTTTATTCAGAAAGGCCAGCATCTAATTTTTTTCTCAATGCACTAGCTGTTCATTCCATAATTCACTTTCACTCAAATTTTCCAGTGGGTACCAGCAATTTTTCACTTTGGCTTATTGTTTAAAAAGTAGATTTTACGCAAAGTCTGCTACCACGAATTGTTTAAGAAATAATATCAACTGAAAGCTTATAAAGTTTTATAATCGTAGACTGCAGTATGGAAATGTGTTGACCTTTTCAAAATTGAATGGTTTGCTTTGTTCTTATTTACTTGTTTTGTATAATTTTTTGTTAATTAGTTTATGTTTTTGTTCCTCCATTTTTAGTTTTTCAAACAGTTCGTGGTAACGAACTGTAAGGAGTAACCCGGCTCAATAGTAACCAAAACTAAAAAAAAAAAAACATTTTGGTATCAATAGTTACATCAAAAGAACCAAAAGAGTCCAATATATCTTTGAAGTGATAGATGATCTACATTTTTATAAATTGATATTAATTATTGATATTCCTAGCGCTCAAAATCCCCTTTTCTTATACTGGGGAATCGGGAATTCCATTACTCTTTTTTAACTGTAGGGTCAAATATCATTAATAAGCCCTTTCAGGATTTTAATTGGACTTGCGTGAGTACAGAGGGAATATCAAACAGTTCGTGGTAACGAACTGTAGTAAGGAGTGACCCGGCTCAATTATAACCGAAACTCTAAAAAACGAAATTTTGATACCAATAGTTGCATCAAAAGAATTGTATTTTAATGCTGATTTTAAATATATAAGTTTGATCATGATTTGTTTTACCCATCAAAAGTTACGAGCCTGAGAAAGTTTGCCTTATTTTAGATAATAGGGGGAAACACCCCCTAAGAGTCATAAAATCTTAACAAAAATCACACTATCAGATTCAGCGTCTTAGAGAACCCTAGTGTGGAAGTGTCAAGCTCCTATCTACACAAATGTGGAATTTTATATTCCAGAATACAGGTCACGGATGCGTGTTTATTTGTGTTTTTTCTTCTTCTTCTTATTTTTCCCAGGGGCTATTGTATCGACCCAGTGGTCCTAGAATGTTGCAAGAGGGCTCATTCTAACAGAAATTAGAAGTTCTAGTGCCCTTTTTAAGTGACCGAAAATTGGAAGGTACCTAGGCCCCCCTCCCACGCATAATTTTCTCAGTCACCGGATCGAAATTTTGAGATAGCCATTCTTTTCAACTTAGTTGAAAATATAATAAGTATGTCTTTGGAAACGACTTAATTCCCCACGGTCCTTGGGGGAGGGGCTACAAGTTACAAAATTTAACCATTGTTTACAAACAGTAACGGTTATTATGAAGTGTATTGACGTTTTCAGGGGGACTTTTTCGTGTTAGGGTGGGATTGGGTCGGGGGGGCTACGTGGGAAGATCTTTCCATAGACGAATTTATCATGAGGGAAGAGAATATCCATGAAGGGGGCGCAGGATTTTCTAGCATTATTAAAAAAAACAATGAGAAAATAAACAAAACAAATTTTTTCACCTGGAAGTAATGAGTAGCATTAAAACTTAAAAAGAACATAAAATATTACGCACATAAGGGGGTTCGTCTCCTCCACAATACCTTGCTCTTTAGGCTAAAGTATTTTTAGCAATTTCATCTCTTTATTCTACGGCCTTTGTGATTCAGGGGTCATTCTTTAAGATTTGGGGTAAAATTCAAGATTTAGTGTAAAGAGCAAGGTATTGACGAGAGGGCAAACCCCCTCATATACGTAACAGAAATACACAAATATAGAAGTTCGTTACGTAGGTTAATTCGTAAGGTACGTATGTTTATTACTAACAAAAACGTTCGCACAAAAAATTAAAAAACATAGTTGCATTTTTAAGTAGCCAAAAATCGGACGGCAGCTAGGCCTCCTCCCTCGCCCCTTTATTATCAAAATCATCCGATCAAAACTATGAGAAAGCCATTTAGCAAAAAAAATTAATATGCAAATTTCGTTTTAATCATTCATTTGCGGTGAGCCAAAATCAAAACATGCATTAATTCAAAAACGTTCAGAAATTAAATAAAAAAAAAAGTTTTTTTAACCGCAAGTAAGGAGCGACATTAAAACCAAAAACGAACAGAAATTACTCCGTATATAAAATATGTTTTCCCCTCCACGACGCCTCGCTCTTTACGCTAAAGTTTTTTTTTATTGTTTTAAAAAGTAAAGTTGTGACAGAGTCAAACTTTAGCGCAAAGGAGTGAGGCATTGTGGAGCGGACAACATATTTTATATACGGAGTAATTCCTTCTAAATACTCTCCTTCTTTACGCTAAAGTTCCTCTAACGCTAAAGTATTCTCTTTAGGCTAAAGTTTGACTCTTTCTCTCAGCTCTACTTTTTATGGCACTTGGTATTAACCAAGTGACATATAGCAATCGCAAATTCTGTCGGTCTGTCGGTCCCGGTTTTGCTACTTTAGGCACTTCCAGGTAAGCTAGACGATGAAATTTGGCAGGCGTATCAGGGACCGGACCAGATTAAATTAGAAATAGTCGTTTTTGCGATTTGACCATCTGGGGCGGGGGGTCGGTTAATTCGGAAAAAATAGAAAAAATTAAGTATTTTTAACTTACGAACGGGTGATGAGATCTTAATGAAGTTTGATGTTTGGAAGGATATCATGTCTCAGAGCTCTTATTTTAAATCCCGGCCAGATCCGGTGACATTGGGGGGAGTTGAGGGGGGAACCTAAAATCTTGGAAAACGCTTAGAATGGAGGGATCGGGATGAAACTTAGTGGGAAAAATAAGCACAAGTCCTAGAAACATGATTGACATAACCGGAACAGATCCGTTCTCTTTGGGGTAATTAGGGGGGGGGGTTAATTCTAAAAAATTAGAAAAAAAGGCGGTATTTTTAATTACGAACGGGTGATTGGATCTCAATGAAACTTGATATTTAGAAGGATTTTGTTTCTCAGAGCTCTTACTTTAGATCCCGACCGGATTTGGTGGCATTGGGGGGGGGAGCTGGGAGGGGGAAACCCAAAACTTGGAAAACACTTAGAGTGAAGGGATCAGGATGAAACTTGGCGGGGAAAATAAGCACAAGTCCTAGATACATGATTGACATAACTGGAACGGATCCGCTCTCTTTGGGGTAGTTAGGAGGGGGGGGGGGTAATTCTGAAAAATTAGAAAAAATGAGGTATTTTTAACTTACGAACGGGTGATCGAATCTTAATGAAATTTGATATTTAGAAGGATATCGTGTCTCAGAGGTCTTATTTCAAATTCCGACCGGATCTGGTGACATTGGGGGGAGTTGGGGGGGGGAAACCTAAAACTTGGAAAACACTTAGAGTGGAGGGATCGGGATGAAACTTGGTGGGAAAAATAAGCCCAAGTCCTAGATACATGATTCATATAACCGGAACGGATCCGCTCTCCTTGGAGTAGTTGAGGGGTGGGTTAATTCTGAAAAATTAGAAAAAATGAGGTATTTTTAACTTATGAACGGGTGATCGGATCTCAATGAAATTTGATATTTAGAAGGATATCGTGTCTCAAATCTCTTATTTTAAATCCCGACCGTATCTGGTGACATTGGGGGGAGTTTGAGGTGGGGGAACCTAAAATCATGGGAAACGCTTAGATTGGAGGGATTGGGATGAAACTTGGTGGGAAAAATAAGCAAAAGTCTTAGATACGTGATTTACATAATTGGAACAGATCGCTCCTCTGGGGGGGGGGGGGGTAATTCTGAAAAATTAGAAAAAATGACTTATTTTTAACTTACGAAGGAGTGATCGGATCTTCGTGAAACTTCATATTTAGAAGGAACTCGTAACTCAGATCTCTTATTTTAAATCTCAACCGGATCCAGCGTAATTGGGGGGAGAGGGCAGTTTGGGGGACCAGAAATCTTAGAAAATACTTAAAGCGGTGAGATCAGGATGAAACTGGATGGGAAGAATAAAAACTTGTCTAAAATACGTGACTGACATAACTGGACTGGATCTTCCTCTTTTGTGGAGTTGAGTGGGGGGGGAATTTTTAAAATTGAGGTATTTGTAACTTACGAAAGGCTTACCAGATCTTAATAAAATTTGATATTTAGAAGGATCTTGTGCTTTAAAGCTTTAATTTTAAATTCCGACCAGATCCTGTGACATTGGGGGGAGTTGGAGGGGGAAATTGGAAAACGGGAAAATTGGGGTATTTTTATCTTACGAATAGGGGATCGGATCTCAATGAAATTTGATATTTATAAGGGATTCATTTCTCAGAGCTCTTATTTCAAATCCTGGCCAGATCTTTGACATTGGGGGGAGTTGGAGAGGGAATTCTTGGAAAACACTTTGAGTAGAGGAATCGGGATGAAGCTTGGTGGATAGAATAAGCAAATGTCCTTACGTGATACGTGATTGACGGAACCGTACTGGATTCGCTCTCTTTGGGGGAGTTGGGGGGAGGGGTTCAGTGATTTGGCGAGTTTGGTGCTTCTGGACGTGCTAGGACGATGAAAATTTGTAGGCGTTTCAGTGAGCTGCACAAATTGACTTGATAAAGTCGTTTTCCCAGATTCGACCATCTGGGGGCTAAAGGGAGAGGAAAAATTTGAAAAAAATTGGGTATTTATAACCTACGAGTGGGTGATCGGATCTTAATAAATTTTGATATTTAGAAGGACATCGTGACTCAGAGCTCTTATTTTAAATCCTGCCCGGCATTAAGCCTCTTATTTTCCTTTTAAATCAATCTACTGATTCATAGCATTTTGTTAGAGCTCATACCATATGATCTCTTGGCTCTTAGCTCTTCTTGCCTCGTCACAAGTGCCATATGAGCTCTTAGCTCTTGTTAAAGCAGTGAAAAGCTTTAGCGTAAAGAGCGGGACGTTGAGGGAGAAACAGCCCCTTTCATACACGGAGCAATTTCTGTTCGTTTTAAGTTTTAATGTCGCTCCTTACTCGCAGTTAATAAAACTTGTCTTTTTTATTTAATAACCTTAAGATTCGACATTAGAGCCTAGAGTCTAAAACTGAACAATATAGAAGATGGGTGAAATAATGGGAGGAAAATGGTTTAGGAATTAGCAGATGGTGTCCTATGGAAGAAAATTAGAAACGCGAAAAGGAATGTTAGCGAAAATACTTTAATTCTAGTAGAGAAGCGATGGGACTTGTGTAAGAAGTAATTGAATGACATTTTATGTGAAAAAACAGGAACATAAGAAAAGTAGAAAAAGTATTAAAGTATGAATTAAGGACGTGTGGATCGGAAGCAATGGATAAAATCACTGAAGATCTGTAAAATGTAGAAACAAAATTACTAATATATTTGTTCGATTTTACTATTTTGGTTTCCCTGTAATTTATTCACTAAGTCAAATATGTGTCAAGGTTTGTTCCTTACTAGGTTTCAGCTATCTCTACAGCCATGATACCAATGAAGGTTAAATAATCCTCACTTACAATTAACTATACTGATCCTTAATATAATTAACACTATAGGCTAAAGTTGTTCTTTAATACAAATATCCTGTAAAATAAGCCATTAAACCGCTCTAATATGTTCCAGTGCCCAACTAGCTGAAGAGCGAAAAAAAAATGGAAAGAAAAATCAAATATGCTGTCGATGCGAAGTATTGTAGCTACTTCCACTTATTTAGTTTTTCAAGCCAATGGATTTTCCTTGTTGTTCTAGCCAAGTTACCATAAGTTTACCTTATAGAGGTTTCGAACTAAGCGGTTTTAATAGGATGTTTTGTGTTTTGATCTGACTCTATTTTTAAGAGTTATAACTCTTATTTCTTAGCATGGGACGTGATCGTCTCTTACTAGGTTTCTAGCTACCACTGCAACCCAGGATCTCTATCACAAAATCACAAACAGGAAAAAGACTACGTCTTTTTTTATTTGGAATAGTTACAGACGAACCTCAGAGAATCAGGCAACTAACTAAGTCCAATATGTGTGATGGTTTGTTCTTTACTAGATTTCAGCTATATCTACAGCCATGATAGTAATGAAACTTTAATAATCCCCATTTATAATTAACTATACTGATCCTTTTATATGAAACAGTCCTTTTTAAAAAAAAATGCAGTTTTTATTGGAAAAATTAATTATATTAAAAAAAAAATTTTTAGTTACAAAAGGCACTATAAGTGGCAATTTCCTTTAAGTGAGCCATTAAACAGCTCTCTATGATGTTCTAGTGACACGCTATCTGAGGAAAAAAGAAAAGAAAAAAGATGCCATTTACGCAGAATATCGTGGTTTCTGCCACTTTTCTTGATTTTCGCCTATATATTTCCCTTGTTGTTTAAGCCAAGCTACTGGTAAAAAAAATTGACTGTAATAGTGCTAAAATAGCATTTTTGCTGAAACTGGCAACCTTGAGTACCTGCTACAGTGCTAAACATAATGAAATAGTGCCAAAATAACACTTTTGTACAACAAGTGGTAACCCCGCTCATGAGTAGCCGATTTACTTTAGATTGTTTTACCGGAAATTTTGAATCTCTTTGGGTTTTGACATAAATTGTCGAATATTCTTTGAGAAAACTCAAAAATCCTGCATCTTTACAAAAGAGAAAGAAATACAATCCTTCGTGGGTAAGGCGGGGAACAGATGACCATAGAAGTAATATTTACTTCTACAATATGCCCGTGGGTCCCATCCTTCTAAATACTCTCACAATACAGAAAATGTTTTTATAGCAAATTATGGTGCTATGGAAAATCGACACCTTATCTGTAAAAAATATCGTGACACAAAAGCTTTTCTTATGTTTTACTTGCTAGATTTTATCACAAAAATCATAAAAGGAAATGTTTATCACAAAATGTTATTAAAAGGCAGAGTTATTTGCCTCTGTACTGGACAGCCAACTTATAAGATATCAGTTTCCTTCAAAGAATAGGTGGAATATTTTCCAAAAATACATCCTTATTTTATCCATTTTTTAGTATCACAACTAGAAAGGACATGGTGATCCTTTAAATTATTTATTAAGTATTTCCTTCGTTTATGTATCTTAATTTGGCTTTCAATCACAAAATAACAGTAGAAATTACTTGTCTATTGTACTATTAAGTTTAAATTGTCCCCGTAATATCTGGGAAGATACCACGAAACACTCATTAAAATAACACTCGAGCTTTCTTTTCATGGTGGAATCCTGATATAAAACATATTATGAGAGACAATAATAGCCGTTAGGTACGTTAATTATGTGCTTTATATATCTCTAAAATATCCCACAAGAAATAGCAAACTATGATATGCTTCTTTCGGACCCTCCTAAATTATTCAGTTGTCATAATTAATATCTACTATTTTAATACTATGTACATGATGTTAGACAAAAGCATTTTCTGGACGTATTTTTCCTTTTTCTTTGTTGATGATCTTCATGGGAAAGAAAGAAATAAAAATAAAACTATAAAGGGCTAAATTTATTGATATATTATCAGGGTGTGAAAGGGTAAGCACGATATTAAGGCTTTTTATTGGTGTCTTAGTACATGAAAAAAGTTTCAACGAATTCCCATCTAAAATTCAAAAATGAACAAAAATTCATCTTTTTTTGCAAAAGAGTTTGCAGGTTGAAATTCACATACTAATAATTTAGAAAGAAAACTAGAAAACTAGAAAAACTTTGTTACTAGAAAAACTAGAAAAACTAGAAAGCAGAAAACTAGAATAGTCTTATACCCTTACTATAAAAACTTCAATAGTTTCTCGTACCAGAAACCTACATCTTAAAGCGCATAAAGATATAAGCTTTGTTGGCAACCTCCAACTTGAACTTTTCAAACATTTCAGGGTGCATCTTTACTTAAGCTCAGGCAGTAATGGGTTCTAACCTCACTACAAAGCGCATTTAAAATAATTGTAGGAAATTATCATACCTCAATCTTAGAAAGAAGATATCCGTACAAAAACCCTTGTTTAAAACCTTTAAAACTCATCAAGAGTCCTTGAGAAACAATCCAAATAGCCTTAGTCATCGTGGTGAATAGAGCAACTGTAAAGCACTACGTGGAGCAGTTTTGAAGATGCCTTAAGTTAGGGGTTTGATGGTTATTATTTTAGCGACATTTTTTTGCGTATTCTGATTATCACAAATGGTGTTTACGATACTGCCATCTATACTGAATACAAAACATTAAGTCTTCAAAGAGAGTGTGATGTAAAATCACTGGAAAATCTACCATTCTGCGGAAAAAATTTATTTTACGGTTTTATTTGGGTATGGAGGTAAACTGAGCTTAAATATTAAATAAAGAGGGTTTAATAATTCCATTTTAAAAGAGCAACTTTTTTTCTTAGATCCTTTTTTGCTCAAGTATCCATCATTTTTCCTGCGTTACTAAAAATGGCTCTATGAAACTTTTAGTGTGCAAGGTAATTGAACCAAGTCCCCGCCTTGAAATGTGAAAGATATTTTTTTTAATATTCTTAAGATATGAAAACTTCTTCATTTGTGATGGTAATAACTGGCACCGTAGCAAAAATGTTTAACTGAGCATTGTTATTAGGGAAGAAGCTACTGTTAAAAATATTTAGGGCGTTTGCTGAATTTTTTGGTGTTGAATTATGTTGACTAGATTGCAGATTACTTGTATATGAACCTAACGTAAGGGGGCGTGCATTCTACTACCTCTTCTACTACTATTACTATTACCCCTACTTCTGCCACAACTACTACTACAACTAAAAATAATAATAACAAAGCGACGACTACTAATACTCCCAATATTGCTTCTAATACTACTACTACTACTGCTATTACTATTACTACTTCTAATGGTAAGGGTATATGGGTGGTAGTTTCAGGGGATGTTTAGGAGGATGTTGAACAACATAAAATGAATTATGTGCATGCAGGCTGTCAAAAGGGCGTACTATAAATCTATCAGGAACGGCATGGGACAGTGTTTTCCAAACTGGGAGGCGTGTGCCATTTGGGAGGTGAAAAAAGCACACGTCCAACTAATACAATACTTAGCAAACAATGTGAGTCAGAAATATATTTTCCCAGTAGGGATTGTATTGTTTATACACCATACAGTCCTGGATAGACAATAAAACATGATCACGTATGTGCACACCAAAACGTAACTCATGTAACTCTCCAAAAATCCAGACAATACCGACTTCAGTTTAACTCAGTAGCGTTATGTTGTGTTTCTCGTTTTATTTTTACGTACCTATTTACTCACTGATATTTTTAGACAAACTGATAAGTTCTTGACTGGTTATACGAGATAATTTTCTAATAACAAAGAATTTGATGTTGGCACAAGCAGAAGGAATCAGGAAGAAAGAACTCCGAAGACCAGAAAATACGATTTATCTTGTCTATCGTTTGGATTTACAAGTGCTAATTCTGATAATCCAGAATAACTATTGTTTTTGTTTTGTTCAAAACTTTTGAATACTGATAGTATGAGACCCGGAAAATTAAAACATAACATCGAAACTTCCCAATACGTTGGCAAGTCTGGATAATATTTTCAAAGAGAAATTTCAAATTAAGCTGACACTTTTAAGGTGTAGGGAGGCGGCTCCGATAGCGGTCAGAACGGCTTCAACCGTATAGAAGACCCAAGACTCTATAGAGTTTAAATGTCTTCGTTAATAATATTTCCCCTGCCCATTCATTCTCTTCTCGGTTGCACGACTATTATGAAAAATCTGTAATTTTTTTTCTCTAATGCATAAATAGCTAACCCAAATCTTGATAGTTAAGGCCAGAAATAAAAAACAAATATTCCTTTTGTTAACTAATTACAAAACTATTTCAATTAAAAACGAACAAAAATTAATTTGGAGAAAAACTTTCCACAAAAGAAGTAATCAAAGAGTAATTACAGAGTAATTCATTACTACATTACTACATTAAAGAGTAATTCAAGCGTAAATAAAGAGCAATCATTGCAAATAAATAAGTGAAACCCAAATTGAACAAATGTTATAATAACTAATCAAAAGAAACTTAAAAAATACAGAAACTGTTGCAAATAAGAGCGGACTAACGAATTTTGATAGAGACAAGCGTGTCATTTGCGCTTTCCTGAAAACAAAACCCATATAAGGCATTATAGCTTTCAAGCACAAGTGGTGTCAGTCCTAGTGGTCTCTGTTGTAATTTAGGTTCACTTTAAGTTTAATTTGACTATTTAATGTATTTTTTGCCGGTTAAGGGTTTCACTTACTTATTAATTTTGATTTATGTTTGTCTTACACTTGAAATACTTTTTTTACTTCATTTACACTCTTCTTTGGTTTGATTTAGCTCTTTAGTTTTCCTTAAAACTACTTTTGTGGAAACTTTTTTTTTTACAGGGGAAAAGTGAGATTATGAGGTGAAATACCTGTAACCTAGATGACTATAAAAATAGCACTCAGGCAGCACAGGCTTCATTTAAAAATTTCACCTGCCATAACTTTCAAATCAGATGTGTAAGTCTTCTCCCATAAACTAATTTCAAATAGTCTATATAAATGCAATATTGCATTTATTTAAATTATAAGATCGTGCAACAGATAGTAAAAACCAAAATTAGATCAAAATAAAGAAAACTATTTTCCATAAGTGAAATTCAACTACTTAAGTTCTCTTTCAGTAGGACCAGGATTTACCCACCACATCTGGCATTCGGAATTCAGATGCTACATGGGAATTTTTTTAATTCTAATTGTACTGAATATGTATAGCATTTTATCTTGATACCTACCAGTCAAATGGAACATTCAGCCATTTAACCAAGTGACATATAGCGATCGCAAATTCTGTTGGTCTGTCTGTTCCGGTTTTGCTACTTTAGGCACTTCCAGGTAAGCTAGACGATGAAATTTGGCAGGCGTATCAGGGACCGGACCAGATTAAATTAGAAATAGTCGTTTTCGCAATTTAACCATCTGGGAGGGGGGGGGGGGGTTCGGTTAATTTGAAAAAAGAAGAAGAAAAAATAAAGTATTTTTAACTTACGAACGGGTGATTAGATCTTAATGAAGTTTGATGTTTGGAAGGATATCATGTCTCAGAGCACTTATTTTAAATCCCGGCCAGATCCGGTGACACCGGGGGAGTTGGGGGGGGCCTAAAATCTTGGAAAAAACTTAGAATGGAAGGATCGGGATGAGACTTGGTGGGAAAAATAAGCAGAAGTTCTAGATACGTGATTGACATAACCGAAACGGATCTTTTCTGTTTGGGGCAATTGGGGGGGGGGGGGTAATTCTGAAAATTAGAAAAAATAAGGTATTTTTAACCTACGAAGGAGTAATAGGATCTTAATGAAATTTGAATTTTGGAAGAATCTCGTGTCTCAGGGCTCTTGTTTTAAATATCGACTGGATCTGGTGACATTGGTGGGAATTGAGGGGGGAACCTAAAATCTCGGAAAACACTTAGAGTTGAGGGATTGGGATGAAACTTGGCTGGAAAAATAAGCACAAGTTCTAGATACGTGATTGACATAATCGGAAGGGACCCGCTCTCTTTGGGGGAGTTGGGGGGGGGGGGTGTAGGGTTAATTCTAAAAAATTAGAAAAAATGAGGTATTTTTAACTTACGAAGGAGTGATTGGATCTTAATGAAATTAGATTTTTGGAAGGATATCGTGTCTCAGAGCTCTTATTTTAAATCCCGACCGGATCTGGTGACATTGGGGGGAGGTAGGGAGGAACTAAGATCTTGGAAAACGCTTAGAGTGGAGGGATCGGATGAAACTTGGTGGTAAAAATAATCGTGAATCCTAGATACGTGATTGAAACAACCGGAACGGATCAGCTCTCTTTTGGGGAGTTTGGGGAGGAGTGTTAATTCTGAAAAATTAAAAAAGTGAGGTATTTTTAACTTATGAAGGAGTGATCGGATCTTAATGAAATTCGATGATTAGAAGGATAACGTGTCTCAGAGCTCTTATTTGAAATCCCAACCGGATCTGGTGACATTGGGGGGAGTTGGGGGGCGGAACTTAAAATCTTGGAAAACGCTTAGAGTGGAGGGATTCGGGATGAAACCTGGTGAGAAAAATAAGCACAAGTCCTAGATACGTGATTGACATAACCGGAACGGATCTGCTCTCTTTGGGGGAATTTGGGGGAGGGTTAATTCTAAAAAATTAGAATAAATGAGGTATTTTTGACTTACGAAAGAGTGATCGTTTTTTAATGAAAGTTCATATTTAGAACGCCCTCGAAACTCAGATCTCTTATTTTAAATTCTGACCGGATCCAGTGTCATTAGGAGGGGGGCGGAAATCTTGGAAAACGCTTAAAGCGGAGAGATCAGGATGAAACTTGGTGGAAACAATAAACACAAGTCCAAGATAGGTGACTGACATAAGCGGACTGGATCCACTCTCTTTGGTGGAGTTGGGGGGGGGGGGGGGGTAATTCGGAAAAATTAGAAAAAATGAGGTATTTGTAACCTATGAATGAATGATCAGATCTGAATGAAATTTGATATCTAGAAGGATCTGTGCTTTATAACTCCCATTTAAATCTCGACCAGATCAGGTGACATTGAAGGGAGCTGAAGGGGAAACCGGAATTCTTGGAAAACGTGAAAATCGAGGTATCTTACGGATGGGTAATCGGATCTTAATGAAACTCGATATATAGAAGAATCTTATGTCTCAGATGCTCCATTTTCAATTCGAAGTGGATCTGGGGACATAGAGGGTTGGAGGGGGGAAACAGAAATCTTAGAAACGGGAAATCTTGGAAAACCCTTAAAGTGGAGAAATCGGGATGAAACTTGATGGGAAGAAAAAGCACAAGTTATAGATACGAGATTCATATAATTGGTACGGATCCGTCCTCTTTGAGGGATCTGGGGGTTGTTAATTCGGAAAAATCAGGAAAATTGAAGTATTTTTAATTTAAGAACGGATGACCAGATCTTAATGAAATTTGATATTTAGAAGGAACTCATGTCTCAGAGCTTTTGTTTCAAATCCCGACCAGATCTTTTGACATTGGGGGGAGTTGGAGAGGGAAACCGGAAATCTTGGAAAACGCGTATAAATGTCGTAGATACGTGATTGACGTAACTGGACTGGATCCACTCTCTTTGGTGGAGTTAGGTGGTGGGGTGCAGTGCTTTGGTGAGTTTGGTGCTTCTGGACGTGCTAGGACGATGAAAATTGGTAGGCGTGTCAGGGAGCTGCACAAATTGACTTGATAAAGTCGTTTTCCCCGATTCGACCATCTGGGGGGCTGAAGGGAGAGGAAAAAATTGAAAAATTGAAGTTTTTTAACTTTCGAGTCGGATCTTAATGAATTATGATGTTTAGAAGGACCTTGTGACTCAGAGCTCTTATTTTAAATCCCGAGCGGCATTAAGCCTCTGACTTTTTTTAAAATCAATCTATTGATTCTTAGAATTTAGCTAGAGCTCATGCCATATGAGCTCTTGGCTCTTGGTTCTTCCGACCTCGTTACAAGTGCCATATGAGCTCTTAGCTCTTATTTTAAGTAGGTTTTTGATAGACTAAAATGGAAGTGACTTTAAAGAGTAAAACGCACTATTATGTCAAATAATTTGCAACTGAAAATGTATTTGCATTTAGAACTTGAGTACATCTCTTTAAAACCTTCGTTTAAGCAGCACAACTGGAAGAGAAGTGACTCACTAATAAAAAAATAAAGACAAGATAAGATAAGATTTTGTCGCAAAAATCGCGAACAAGTAATCAATAAAAAAATTATTTCAGGATTAGAATTGGGGACAAACAAATTTCAGGATATTTGTTTTATAGTGAAAGAGTAATAAAAGAAAGAGTAAGATCCCTGGATTCAAGCCAAAAAACAAAACTGGTAGAGAATTACAGTAACCAACAAAAACTGATAGAAAGTATGTGTTTAAGTCATTAGCAATGGTTTGACGGAAGTGAAGCACTAGTAGTTACAAGGAAATGTTCGGTGTTGAAGGTTAAAACACTTCTAAGGCTCATAAACACAAACACTTTGCTTTAAACATAATGAAGACTCCCTAAAATTTATTATTACTATTCGTCAGGAACAAAGGGACTTCAAGAATCCAACAAAAATTAGAAATGTTTGCTTTGGAAATAAAATACTATAATTTTAAACACCTTAGAAATAAAACAAGATTACTTGAAGAAAGTTAAAATAGGTGTTTGGTGCTTTAGGTTTTTTTTGTTTTTTTTTACTGCATCAAGGAGACCTACTATAGAAAAACTAGCTGTTAAATAGTATTAAGTTTCTGTTCGTCACCATTAACTTTTTTCAGTCATACACGAAGCTTTTGTGAACATCTCTTTGTCTTCTAGTGAGTAATGGCCAAGAGAAAACCCTGTTTTTTCGCTGAATACTTACTATAAAATTCACAATCTGCTGGGAGATTAGTTGTGAATGTAGTACCTGATTTGTAGCATAACCTCAACCTTTAAAAAAACATCAGCTCTATGCAAGGCACTTACAGCATCCAATTATCTTCACTATATTGCAGCCATAATTGATTTGATTTCAGGCTGACTGGAATGGATCAAGGGTTAATAGATTCAGAGGATATGGATTCATGGCTGATACTTGGGTTGGACGAGAGACTGTCGCACCAGCTGTGTTTTCTGAGCTTTTTGAAATTTCCGACACTAGAACCGGCACATTGCATAAATTCGTAAATAATTCTATCAGCCTAGGTGAACGTAACAAACCAATGGTTCCATAAGATCGAGAGAGGGCTGATTCAAATGGAAATCCAAAGTTCTAGTGCCACTTTTCAGTGACAAGTTTTTTTTGGGTTAGGGTAAATTTGACTTTCCGAAAAAACTGTAAACAGAAGACTTAAAGAATCGACACAAGATGCTAGTGCATATAAAACTGCTGACATTACAGTCTAGCGTTGAAGAACGGAAGAGATTGTCTTCCCGAAATATCCGTTTTTCAGCCAGTACTTTCGTTTGCCTTATAAAACCCCATCCGCATTTTTCTCTTCTTTTTTCTATCTCTCTGTCAAGGATACCTATTTACAGTTCATCGGATGGGTATAATGCATTCACTTTTTTATCAAGGAGTTTTCAAGTACCTTTTTGGAGGAATCTTGCGTTAAATTTAGCTTTCAATATTTTAAGTTTAGTTTTTAACACTTATGTAGACAAAGAAAGATAATCTTCAAAATAAGAGGGGGAGAGTGCAATTTTTTTCTTTTTTTATTTAATGAAGATAGTGGGGAAAATCCTCCAAAATATCTGTTATCTCAATAAGAAATGGCTATTCAAATAGTGCCATCAATTCAAATAAATAGTTACTCAATCATAAGCTTTGAGACCTGTTTTCAGTTCTCTTTTCTATTTTCTCTTGTTAATGATGCTACCTAGGCTACATACTTCCCTCCTTAACAAGAGATCTGGTAAAAGTGTCATTTTAGTTCCATTTAAGTGGAAATGTCATTTGAGCATAAAGTCACCATAATAATCAACGTTACTGAAAAGAACTCATTACAATAGTCTAGCTGTTAAAAATATCATAATATAATGGGAGGAGACTGGTTCACCTCCAATCACTTTTGACTCTTAAAAAAGGACACTAGAATTTTCAATTTCCAATTGAACTAGCCCTTTCCAAAGTTTCTACGACTAGTCCTCCAATAAGAACCAATGAACAGTCACTGGTGACTAACGAGATCGGAATAAGGTTATGGAGATACAGTTGGTGCATACCCCACGTGAATGAAGGACGCTCCCTGCAAGATATATTGTGTTGGACCATCGCCCAGTCTTCGAAAGGGAGTGGTGGAGACAGCGCAATACACTAGGTCGATCCTTGATGAAAGAGGCAGCACTTATTAAAACTACTCTTGGCATAAGATCAGCTGAATTGGAGGTGCACTGTCGCTACCTTATGTGCCTCTAGACGTGGGAAAACCTAAGCCTAAATCTAAGTTATGTCAATGAGACTCTTTTGGCTCATACTATAATGCTTATATATCTGAATTTGCTTATTGGAAGTAATTTCAGCGACTGTAGACAACATTGAATCATCATCAGAAATCGCAAAAAAAAACCATTGCTCTTAGATGATCTCAATTCCTATTGGCCCTGCTAAAGTAAAGGAGTAATCTAGCGACATCAGTATGTTGCATTAGACGGTGCTATAGAAAAACGTCCCCTCTCTGTACTCACTCAAGTCCAATTAAAATCCTGAAAGGACGTATTAATGATCTTTGACCCAACAGTAAAAAAAAAAAATTCCGATTGCCCAATATAAGAAAAGGAGATTTTGAGTGCTGGGATTATCAATAATTAATATCAATTTATAAAAATGTAGATCAACTATCACTTTGAAGATACGATGGATTCGCATTCTTTAGAAACACTTAAATAGACACTAAAGAGAATGTCATAGCAAAATCCAAGGGGAACAAACTATTTTTATCCACTTTATCTGATTTGTCGGGTCTTGACAAAAAAAAAAACAGATAGAACGATAGGACCCTTTTAAGTTTTGACAATTAATTTGTTAATTTGACCCAAGCACCCTTATGTTTGTACAAATTTGGACTGAACCAATGTAAATGAAACTCAAAATCTCTCTCTTTTTCCCTTGCTTTCGGTTCATGTGGGATATTTATCTTGAACTTAAAGCTATCGTTTAAATCAGTAAACCTGCCAGAGGCATAAAACTAGTCGTGATTTAACATCATTTGTGCAAAAGAAGTTCCTTGTATGCTATACTCTAACAAAGACAAGGGCCATCTAAATCAAAACAAGTTAAGTGACAAACCAAATTCTGAGGAGTTACTGTTTAGACTTTGGCAGGCCTATAATCTTTTGTGGCTGGTCTAACTTGAACTTATGATCATCTCTCCTAACTAACTTAAGAGCTTGAGAAACTTGAGCTGATAAACATAACGTGAATTCTACTTACTTGTATTATCATCCATAAATACAATAATCCTATTAACTTGACTATTGTAAATGAAATTTGAGCTAGGATGAAAACATTCTGCAGGTTAAGAAGATCAAGGGGCTACGTCTTGTATATTTTAGGTGTTGCTTACGGAAGCACATGCCCATAACTATTATTTTGTCTTTAATCTCTTATGAGTCTTATATAAAATTTACGTTTTCTAATTTTGTCTCAGAGAATAAATTCACGTGTTTGTAAACGGCAGGTGTGTGCGACTTTGTCTTTTCAAGCCTACCTCTTGTGCTTCCATGTATGGCTGAGTTCCCGTTCATATCTCAGTCACATATTTCAAGGATGGATGGTTTAGGGACGTACAGAGGAAGAATCTTCTGACCCTTAATTAATCCCGCCGGTTAAACTGAAATTTGAAAAAATTGAAAAATTACAACTTTGCCAACTCCCCTAGGTATAAAAAAGGTTCAAGATGTATTCCATCTGAAAATTCCTCTCTAGTCCCTCTCCTAGGATAGTTCACCCAGAATACAATGTTGAGCAGCCAAAGGGAAAGCATGACAAATGAACAAGGAAGGAAAAAAATTGAAAGGATTTTGAAATATTCTACCTATGTTTCAAACTACTGGCAGAATGTTTTTTGTAGGATATTCTTTATTGTTTACTTTTGCTTTTTTTTCGTTCAAAGCTTTAATTTTTTTGGGGGGGGAGTAATCATAACAGCATAAGATTAAAACTAAAGGGAATAATTTGAAAATATGAAACTAGTGGCTGCTGTAGAAAGACTGTCCTATGATGGGAGTGCATAGAGATAACAGGTTGGGACTAAACCTGATAAAAACCTTTATACCTGAATATTCAGTTTTCAACACAGTATAAAGATCAAAAAGTAGCGAAAATTCCTATACTCTCCATTGAAGTATTTTGGGACACATTGTCACAAACCTTTCTTCGTGACTCTTCCTTCACGCACGCACAATGGCAAGTTTTTCGCGCATTACGAACAGATTATGGGATGCATATTGCTCTGACGTATTGTTAACTTCCCTCTCCGCGCTGTGATGTGTCCTGTTTCTGAAGAAAATCAAATAATTTTTTTTATGAAAGTAAGGAGCGACATTAAAACTTAAAACGTACTTAATTTAATTTAATTTAAATTTTAAGTTCTTTTAATTTAATTTCTGAATGTTTTTAAATTAATGCAGGTTTTGAATTTGGCTCACTGAAAGTAAATAACTAAAGCGAAATTTGTATATTTATTTTACTTTGTTTTCCAATAATAACCTTATAATAGCCTAAGTTTGGTTTTTGTTCCAACTGTTTAAGAATGACCCCTGAATCATAAAGGTTGCTTAATTAGAATAATAACCTCTTTTAAAAGTTAAAAAAATAAACTTTGGCGTGAGAGCGAGCTATTGAGGAGAGGCAACCCATCTCATATATGTAATATTTTCAGCTCGTTTTAAGTTTTGATGCTGCTTCTTACTTTCAGTTGAAAAAACTGATTTTTATTTAATTGCTGATCTTTTTAAAATAATGTCGGGAAATCCAGCTCCCTCTCCATGGAAAATTTCTTTACCCTACGAGAAATTTCATCATGGAGAGATTTTCCCATGTAACTTAAAGTAGTGATATTTGCGGAACTAATTTTGTAAGGCATAGTAACAAAACGGCCAGAGAGGTCGAAACTTTTTTTATGAAAATAAAAGTCACAAGTTGGGCAATTTTCAAACGATTGAAATGAATGACAGAAAAGATCTTGTTTTTGACAGATAAGAGAAAAGAGCTTTTATTTGTTTTAAAAAGTAGAATTGTGGCAAAGAGTCAAACTTTAGCGTAAAGAGCGAAAGATTGCGGAGGGGACAACCCATTTCATATACGGAGTAATTTCTGTTCGTTTTAAGTTTTAATGTCGCTCCTTACTTTCAGCTAAAAAAATTAGTTTTTTTATTTAATTTCTGAACGTTTTTGAATTAATGCATGTTTGGTTTTGGCTCTCCGCACATAAATTATTAAAATGAAATTTGTATATTAATTCTTTTTTTTGTCTAAATCGCTTTCTCTTAGTTTTGATCAGACGATTTTGAGAAATAAGGGGTGGAGAAGGAGGCCTAGTTGCCCTCCAGCTTTTCGGTTACTTAAAGAGGCAACTAGAACTTTTAATTTTTAACGAACTTTTATATTAGTAAAAAATATATGTAACTTAAGAATTAGCTTACGTAACAAACTTTCATAATCTTATATTTTTAGTATGTATACGAGGGGGTTTGTACCCTCGTTAATACCTCGCTCTTTACACCAAATCGTAAGTTTTGTCCCAATTCTTTAAGAATGACCCCTGAATCAGAAATGCCGTAGAATAAATAGTTGAAATTACTAAAAATACTTTAGCATAAAGAGCGAGTTATTTATCCCCTCCTAAATACCTCGCTCTTTATGCTAAAGTATTTTTAGAACCCCTCATATGCATAATAATCTCTGTTCGTTTTAAGTTTCAATGCTACTCCTTCCTTTCATTTGAAAAAAAAACGTTTTCATGTTATTTTTCATTGTTTTCTTATAGTAATGCTAGAAAATCCTGCACCCTTTTCATTGAATTTTTCTTCCCCCATGACAGGTTCCTCCAAGGAAAGATCCTCCAACATAGCCCCCTCCCCTCAGCCCCACCCCCAAACAAAATAAAATCCCCCTGAAAACGTCTGTACACTTCCCAATAACCATTACTATATGTAAACACTGGTCAAAGTTTGTAACTTGCAGCCCCTCCCCCAGTGATTGTGGGGGAGTAAGTCATCCCCAAAGACATAGTTATTAGGGTTTTCGACTATGTTGAACAAAATGGCTATCTCAAAATTTTGATCCGTTGACTTTAGGAAAAAAATGAGCATGGGAGGGGGCCTAGATGCCCTCCAATTTTTTTGATCACTTAAAAGGGCACTAGAACTTTTCATTTCCGTTAGAGTGAGCCCTCTTGCGACATTCTAGGACCACTTGGTCGATACGATGACCCCTGGGAAAAAGAATAAAAACAACAAAAAAAAACAAACAAATAAACACGCACCCGTGATTTGTCTTCTGGCAAAAAATACAAAATTCCACATTTTTGTAGATAGGAGCTTGAAACTTCTACAGTAGGGCTCTCTGATACGCTGAATCTGATGGTGTCATTTCCGTTAAGATCCTACGACTTTTAGGGGGTGTTTCCCCCTATTTTCTTAAATAAGGCAAGTTTTCTCAGGCTCGTAACTTTTGATGGGTAAGACTAAACATGATGAAACTTATATATTTAAAATCAGCATTAAAATACGATTCTTTTGATGTAGCTATTGATATCAAAATTCAATTTTTTAGAGTTTTTGGTTACTATTGAGCCGGGTCGCTCCTTACTACAGTTCGTTACCACGAACTGTTTGATACGTAATAATGTATGTTCGGTTTTCAGTTTTACTCGGCGCAAATTTTCCCGATTTTAAAACTTGTCATAGGTAGAATGCCTTGATGAGGATATTCATACGTTCAACATTTAATTGCCCTACATGGTGACTTCAAGATCAGATTTGAAGATATTTTGACGATGGAAATATCACTATGGATTATAAATCCATTTGATAGAAAGTAAGTGCAGAATGTGATACTGCAAGAAGAGCTCGAGCCTAGTACTAATGAGGATCTAAACGTGAAATTTAAATGTGGGTATAAAATATTTCGGCTGCGGGTAGAGATACTGGAAAAATATCCTGGACTCTGGGGAATCAAACAGTTCGTGGTAACAAACTGTAGTTCGGAGCGACCCGGCTCAATAGTAACCGAAACTCTAAAAAATGGAATTTTGATACCAATAGTTACATCAAAAGAATCGCATTTTAATGCTGATTTTAAATATATAAGTTTCATCAAGGTCAGTTATATCCATCGAAAGTTACGAGCCTGAGAAAATTTGCCTAATTTTAGAAAATAGGGGGAAACACCCCTTAAAAGTCATACAATCTTAACGAAAATCACACCATCAGATTCAGCGTATCAGAGAACCTTTTTATAGAAGTTTTAAGCTCCTGTCTACAAAAATGTGGAATTTCGTATTTTTTGCCAGAAGACAGATCACGGATGCGTGTTTATTTGTTTTTTGTTTTCTTCTTTGTTTGTTTTTTTGTTGTTGTTTTTTTCAGGGGTGATCGTATCGACTGAGTGGTCCTAGAATATTGCGAGAGGGCTCATTCTAACGGAAACGAAAAGTTCTAGTGCCCTTTTTAAGTGACCAAAAAAATTGGAGGGCACCTAGGCCCCCTCCCACGCTCATTTTTTCCGTTTTTGAGTTAATGTATGTCTTGATTTCGGCTCTCCGCTCTTTACTTTAGCGTAAAGAGCGGGGCGTTGAGGAGGAAAATCCCCTTTCATATACGGAGTAATTTATGTTCGTTTTAATTTTTAATGTTGCTCCTTAATTTAATTTAAAAAAAAAACTTGTTTTTTTCTATTTAATCAAACAGTTCGTGGTAACGAACTGTAGTAAGGAGCGACCCGGCTCAATCGTGACCGAAACTCTAAAAAATGGAATTTTGATACCAATAGTTACATCAAAAGAATCACATTTTAATGCTAATTTTAAATATATAAGTTTTATCAAGATCAGTTATGTTTATTTATTATTACGAATAGCGGTAAGCATATACTCATCAAAAGTTACGAGCCTGAGAAAATTTGCCTCATTTTAGAAAATAGGGGGAAACACCCCTTAAAAGTCATATAATCTTAACGAAAATCACACCATCAGATTCAACGTATCAGAGAACCTTATTGTAGAAGTTACAAGCTCCTACCTACAAAAATGTGGAATTTCGCATTTTTTGCCAGAAGACAGATCACGGATGCGTGTTTATTTCGTTTTTTTGTTGTTTTTTTCCCCAGGGGTGATCATATCGACTGAGTGGTCCTAGAATCTTGCGAGAGGGCCCATTCTAACGGAAATTAAAAGTTCTAGTGCCCTTTTAAGTGACCAAACAATTGGAGGGCACCTAGGCCCCCTCCCACGCTCATTTTTTCCCACAAGTCACCGGATCAAAATTCTGAGATAGCCATTTTATTCACCATAGTCGAAAAACCTAATATCTATATCTTTAGGGACGACTTACTCCCCCGCAGTCCCCGTGGGAGGCGCTTCAAGTTACAAACTTTGACGTGTGTTTACATATAGTAATGGTTACTGGGAAGTGTACAGACGTTTTCAGGGGGATTTTTTAGTTTAGGGGGGAGAGTTGAGGGGGGAGGGGTTACGTGAGAGGATATTTCCGTGGAGGAACTTTTCGGGGGGAAGAGAATTTCAATGAAGGGGGCGCGGGATTTTCTAGCATTATTTGAAAAAAACCATGAAAAAATAAATATGAAAAGTTTTTCTCTACTGAAAGTAAGAGGCAGCATTGAATCTTAAAACGAACAAAAATTATTACGCATATGAGGGGTTTACCTCCTCGTTATACCTCACTCTTTACGCTAAAGTATTTTTTAGTAATTTCAACTATTTATTCTACGGCCTTTGTGATTCAGAGGTCATTCTTAAGAAATTGGGACACAATCTAAACTTTAGTGTAAAGAGCAAGGTATCGACGAGGGTTGAACCCCCTCATACACGCAATAAAACATACGAATATAGAAGTTAGTTACGTAAGTTAATTCGTAAGTTACGTATATTTTTTACCAATGAAAACGTTTGTAAAAAATTAAAAGTTCTAGTTGCTTTTTTGAATAATCAAAAACTTGGAGGGCAACTAGGCCTCCTCCTTCGCTTCTTTTTCTCAAAATCTTCCGATTAATTGCAACTAATTAATATGCAAATTTCGTTTTAATTATTTATGTGTGGAGAGCCAAGATCAAAACATGCATTAATTAAAAAACATCCAGAAATTAAATAAAAAAACAAGTTTTTGTAACGGAAAGTAAGGAGCGACATTAAAACTTAAAACGAACAGAAATTACTTCGTATATGAAAGGGACTGCTTCCTCATCAGCCCCGCTCTTTACGCTAAAGTTTTTTACTGTTTTAAAAAGTAGAGTCAAGAGAAATAGTCAAACTTTAGCGTAAAGAGCGGTGTGTTGAGGAGGAAAAGCCCCTCTCATATACGGAGTAATTCCTGTTCGTCTTAAGTTTTAATGTCGCTCCTTACTTTCCGTCACAAAAACTTGTTTTATTTATTTATTGCAATAAAACTTTGATAGCATTTCCCTCGTCACATCGTGTCAAAAAGTTTTAGTGCCAGTTACAAACCTTTTAATCAAAAAACAAGTAGATTGAATATTACAGAATGGAAAGATTCTCAGTTATTCTTAACAAAATTGAAGCCAGATATTGATGATTGGGTTTCGGTTAACCTCTCACTAAAATTATGACTCTTTTGTGATTGTCATTGTAGAAGTTACGTTTCATTTTTGATATTTAATTTTATTTATATTATATTTGTTAAATTAAAATGTAATTTAAAAGCAATAGTGATGAATAGTATGATAATTAAATATTTGAATGAATACATGACCAGAATATGTACTGTTTTTTTTTTTATTCCGAATGGGGAGAAGGTAAGTGAGAGTTAGTTGTTTTTTTTTGTGCTATGAACAGTCACAAAAAGGTAAAGTGTGATGGAATCCCAAATATGACTGCCCAAGTTCACTTTTGGATATCCACTCATAGTTAAAATCAGTTAACCAATTAACCAATCAAAATTCCCTTTCTGTTTCGAAAACTGTTCGTTTCTGATTGGAACTCGACGACAACAAAAATTCCGTTCTTAGTTCTAATCTTCACATTTTTTCCTCGAGTTTTGGGAATATGGTAGAAACTTAACTGCAGGGGGTCCACCAGAACTGGCAAATTTTTTGAAAGGGTTACATTAGGAAAAAAAGTTTGGGAACCTATCATATAAGGAATGGGCAAAGCTCATAACTTGCAGCTCTTCCCCCTGTGTCTGCGGGGGATTAAGTCTTCATCAAAGATATAGTTATTAGACATTTCGACCATGCCAAAAAAATAGCAATGTCAATATTCTGATCCGGCGACTTTGGGAAAAAGAGAGCGTGGGAAAAAAGAGCCTCGTTCCCCTCAAATTTTTTCGGTCAGTTAAAAAGGGCACTAGAAATTTTCATTTCCATTTGAATGAGCTCTTTTGCGAAATTCTAGGACTTCTGGGTCAATACAATCACCCCTAAGGAAAAAAAAACAAATAAACAAATAATTACGCATTCGTGATCTTTCCTCTGGAAAAAAGTATAAAATTCCACATTTTTGTAGACAGGAACTTAAAACCTTTATAATAGGGTTCTCTGGTACGTTGAATCTGATGGTGGGATTTTCATTAAGATTTTATGCCTTTAAGGGGTGTTTTTCCTTTTTTCGAAAATAAGTCAAATTCTCTCAGGCTCGTAATTTTGGTGAGTGGGACTAAACTTAATGAAACTGATATATTTAAAATCATCATAACAATCCAATTCTCTTGATGTATCTATTGGTACCAAGATTCCCTTTTTAATGTTTCGGTTACTACTGAGCCGGGTCGCTCCTTACTTACAGTTCGTTACCACGAACTGTTTGATTTCCGCTACTGTTTAAAATTTATGGCATTGTTATTAAACTCCTCCGTTATTCTTAGTTTTTGAAAATGCAATCCCTTTTATTTCAGTAAAATTTTAAGTTATATCGAAGATTTTTCGTAAATATAAGAAATAGATTTATAGATAATTAAAACCTTACAAATTAAGATTGAGCAAAGGTACGAGGCTAAAAAAAAAACAAACTCTTCTTGGGCCACGTTTGAGCAGAAAATCTATTTTGTAAGGTCTTCTTTTTTATAAAACAAAGGTTGCTAATGGTCGTCAAAGCTCAGAGCCCTATTGAGCGAAAAAGAGGGTGGTAGTTGTTTCAAAATGTCTTCCCAGGAGATCATCAAGGCTCTTCATATATTGCTGAGAGTTGTAATTCACCATACTCACAGGGTATGTGATTTTTTCAAAATTCTATGGGAGGTGGCAAATATGGAACAGATTTCTCCAAATCAAGTGAAAATGACTAAGTGAAAAATTATCCGTATAGTATCATAAAGGCAAAAGTATACTAAGGAAAACTGATCTGTTTCTATAGATGCTTGAATTATGTAGGCCTATCTTAATTTTGACGAGATTTTCAAAGATTTCAGCAGGGAAGGGGGTGGACAATGGGGTCGAGGGAGCATTTCCCCCCTCCCCCGCCCCATAGCAAATTACACCCCTGTTTACTCAACTAAAGCCCAAGAAAGAAAAAATCCTCAAAACTAGAATTTTACTGGGGCATTTTCCAGGGAGGAATTTCCATGGAGGAGGGGATAGAATTTTTCAAGGACATTTTTAAGGGGAGAGAATATTCCTATGGGAATTTTACGGGATATTGGGTTGGGTGGGTATTAAAATGCCTAGAACCAAAAAGCAAAATCTGTATGTTTTGAGAGTATTTTAAATACAGTTTGCTAAGGTAATGTTTTTCGTCGGAAAAACATTATTATAAACTTCTGGTTTCAAACTGCAATATTTAAAAAAAGGCGCCTAATATTTGCTATCCTTATTATTACGTTTTTTTATTTTAGTATTTTGATTCGAGGCTACTGATGTAACCCTATATAAATGATTCTACCTGTGGTGTCAATTTGGAGTGTTGGGGTCTTGCACCCCGTTAAATTAAAAAAAGGCAGGTATTTTCTTTCACTCAAATAAATTGAAGAAACAACCATTTTGCCCCCTCCCCCAAAATGGGTATTCAAAAATGTATTTTCTGCCTCCCGTATAAGTTTCCGTGAATTGATGTCACTGGTGGTAATAGCTATGGTTTATAAAAAGAAAAAAAGAAGCCTCTAGTGTTCCCGAGTGGACATAGTGTATAACCCCTCACAGGTAACCCGAACCATTACAAGCTGAAATTTACTGGATCAGCTTAACGTCCTACTTATAACGCAATGACCTAAAATTATTTTCTCAGTCAACAATGATAACTGAAAGAATTCAGTATATACTAGGATATAGTAAAAAAGAATTTACTCAAAGGAATGAAAGTGAAAGTGATGTCGTAAAAAAGGTATGACTGATTAAATTTTTTTTCAATATTAAATTACTGGAAAGTTGTATTCTTTTTGAGAAATAAAGAGATTTATTTCACATTTAGCAGTCACGAAAACAAACCTTAATGCCAAATATTGATTTAGGTCTAGTGTTAACCTACGCAAAGGCCTAGGTTTAGCTCATATATATTTTTGGTTGGGATAGGGAAAGGGTGGTAAATTTTTAGATTAGCTACATTTTGAGAAAGCTAAAAATCAACATAAATTTAGAATCAGAATTCCATCCTTAATCCAAATAGCCTATAGCCTAACACTCATTTGCATCACAAATGAGCCTTACCCACACCCACTTAATGGTAAAATACATGGTCTGAATAGTATATAGGGATTGAATGGAAAATTCAGTGCCTAGAATTGGAGCTGTTGAGAAGGAAAAATGATAAGAAAAAACAGTTCTTACTTCAGAATATGCGGAATAATCACAAACACATTTTGACTGCGATTCCACTATAGGCTACCTCATCCGAAGCCCCTCAACACCCCTTAATGTGCAAATATTTAAGCCAAATTGTAAACAATATTTTTCAAGTGTTTTTTCCCGTTTTTTTTTCGTCATAGTTGATTCAATTTACGGGTACATGTGCTGAAATAAGAATGATGCGTGACATTTGCTTGAGATAGGCCTATATATAATTTGGGTTATATATTTGCACATTAGGAAGATTGGGGGTAAAGTATTGTGGAACTGGAATGGAACTAGAAACTATGTATTTCCCAAGTATTTTGCGATGCGTCACTTTCGTCTCAATCCGTCTATCCGTAAAGTTTGTTGGGTAAAATTCTAGTTAATTGACTTCTTGCTATCTCAGAAAGGGTTTAGGTTAGGAAAATGAAACTTTCAGGGATGAATCTAGAGACTAAAGTATGTCCCGGGAAGGCATTTTGAAGCAACTATCTCCACTCTTTCTCCCTCTAGAGGGCCCTGACCTTTGATGACCTTTAAAAATATGTGTGTTATAAAATTGAAACCTTGCAAAATAGATCTTCTGCTTAATTGAAGTAGGCTACAACAAAATTGTTTTCAGCTTCATAACTTTACTCAATTCCATTTTGCAAGGTTTTAAAGATACGCAAATACATTTCCTAAAATTTGAAAAAAAAAAAAACATTGATATGGCTCAAAATTCTACTCAAATAACAGGAATTGCATTTTCAGAACTAAAGGCAGAGAAAAAGCAACTAGTAACTGAAAATTAAGGTAAAATGCTGTTTTGTCAAAATTTCAATAGGTATAGACCTGTCATGTAGACAAATTTATAAATAGTTCTTCTAGAGTGTGAGAATGTTAAACTAATTAAATAAAAAGTCTGTTTTACTTAATTTCCTATTGTTTTTCATATCGTTCTCAGGCCTAATATAGATATGGACGGAATACCGGTTCCATAGACTCCCGAATTTTTGAATTATATATCAATAGGAGTAAAAGTGACGCGTTGCACAAGGCTTTCTCAGTTTTTGTGCTTAAGAATTAAAATGTTGGATTTTAATCAAATTTTGGGCAAAATTTGAATTTTAGTCAGGATTTTCAAAGAAGACGAGTTTTGAATATTTTTTTAAGTAATATTTTTACTACAGAATTTTCGCTGAACGGAGAGGGGTATTATAGCTCATATAAACGGAGATTTTACGCGACTTTTGATTTTCTATGCAGCTGAAGCCGTTAAGGCCTCTAAGAAAGGGTTGTCTGATGTTTAAATACGTTATACACATATACTTCGATACGTTCTAATATTTTATATAAATAACGAACGAGAAATTCTATCATTAAAAACCACTGAAAGCAAAGATACTAGTAGAACTCGAGCTTTAAAATTGATTGACTATCTCAGAATTGCTAACCAACCTCGACTTGGTCCTGTTTATGACATTATTAGGTACTTTTGTATTATTCAGAACACACTCAAGAAGGTAAGTTAGATTCTTTCGTGAAACAAACTACAATGCAGATACATTTTAATTAAGTATATGGTACTTGTTCATTGATTGATTCAATTCAATTCAGAAAACACTCAGAATTCCGCTCCGAAAATCTGATTTCATACCCGTAATTACAAAACTCAATTTAGTTTGCTATGGATAGTGATAGAAGATAGTGTCTGAACATGGCTTTTGAAATGAAGATTTGGGGTTTGCCAAAGACCGAAAAGAGGCAATTATATTTTTTCTGGATAAGGGGTTGTTGCCCACAACAAAACAGTGTGTCACATGACTTAATGCTCGTACGAAAAGTAATCTTACAATTTTCCTAATAAAGTATTATATTTTCATCATATTTTATTTCATTAGGTTTATCAAAAGTTTGGGCTATATATTTGCACATTAGGGGGTGGGGTGTGTTATGTCAAATACCTAACCTAACCACCTCTATATATAAAATAGTTCATCAAAATTTACCTGCATCGTAGTTTGTTTCACGAAAGAACCTAACTTCACTTAATGAGTGTGTTCTGAATAATACACAAGTACCAAAAATTATAGTTTGGTGCCAAAAATGGCAGAAAACGCCACTTTCTCGTGATAGAGGCTTTCAAGCCTTTGGTGATAAAAAAAGGTACTGAAGCGCGTAACCAAGCACCAACTTTTTTAGTCCACCAACCCCGCCAAGGTGTGCATGAATTGGTCGTTGGGTTTGACAGCACACATGGGTCCATTATTCGGGGGTAGGTAAAGGGCACTACTAATCTGAATTTTGAGTTATTTTTGTTTACTCCTATTCTTATTAATAATATGAATGTAATGATACATTCATGTAAAATGTTGCAGTCCAAGAAGCAAACATGAAATTACACTTACTTATGAGCAGTGGCATCAGTTGGGTTGGGGGAAGGGATGAGATTTTCTTAGGGTACTCCCCCCTGAAGGTTGAAAGTTGCATTAATTATAGAGATGGAGATAGCTAATGAGGGAGCCCAAGTTTTGGTGATGGTCTACCAACCAACAATTAAATATACGCCCCTAGGCGGGGGGAGTGGTATTCTCCCCCCTAAGAACTCTCCTAGATTTTAAAATTTGCATTTATTTTTGTAATAAAATATCGAACTTTTCTGATAAAAAAAATCTTTAAATTGATTTAATTATACATATAAAATTCTTTTAATATCCTACAGTTGTCTCCAGTCACTATATATTTCATATGCGACAATATAGTAATAAAGATTGCACTTTTTATCTACAACTCCATGCATATACCGATGAAGAAGCCAACTTGGATTCCATTTGGCAAAATTGCACATTCTTTTTGGGAAAATTTAAGAGAGGCTTGAAGTTAAACCTTTATTCAATTATAGACTACCCTGTTTCAACAAAAGCTCCACTCAACTTTTTTAGTTTTATCGCCCAAGTTAAACAAAGATCATGAATAAAATTGAGTTAAAAAAAAGTTTCTCTGTTGGAAGTGAAGAGCAAAATTGAACTTTAAAACGAAATAACTGCTTACCAGTTTAAGCCACAAATATCTGCAAAACAGGTTCAACTAAACTGATTCATATTATCTTCTTATATTTGTGTATGCTTAAAAACTAGATTTGTACTGCTAAGTGGGTTGACTTGAAGTGACGATGTAATATGTATTTTTCGTAATCTAGGGGGGGGGGGGTTCTGTTCTTTTGTAAGAAAATGGAAGCACCAAAAAGGTATTTTAAAAATCTAGGAGGAATAGGTTCCCGCAATTAACGTGTCTGACTAAAAGCCTTACAAATTAATCTTTTATTTTCTATAGGATACTTAAGGATTTTTCTACTACTAATCCTGTTTTTCTGCATGGGTTTTCATATTCTATAAATAATAAAGTATCAGAGGGTAGTCTGTTTGATCCTACAATATTCATTTTAAGTTTAAACTTCGCTTTTTACCTGAACTAGAAAAACTTTTTTTTTCAAAATTATTACTTGAAAAATAACGCCCTGACATCTTTCTCATTTTGGGCATTTAAGATCTTCCAAAAGGGATACAGGAACATTACATGAGGCAGAACAGTTGCATTATAAAGACGAGCCAGACACATATGGCTTGAAATATTCCGCGCTACAAGTAACATGTACTTTTTTTCTAAGCATGGTCAAGAAGAAATTATGAGTGTATGGAGGATTGGTAGCCAAGGTGTGTCAGGGGAATAGATCGGGATACATTTTACATCAATTCTCACTATAGAAGCCTTCGCAGGCACCTGAATCATCTACATTGCCATCCAACTTCCCAATAATTTTTTTGAAGTTGACAAAAATAGTTTTGGAGCACAACAGCAGCCAAGAAAAACTTAGGAAAGCATCCTCAAAACCCTGAAGTACAGCATCAGCATAAAACATGAGCACTTTTAAAAACGTAATTCATTTATACAACCTTTTGTGAATCGTTGACTATATACGAAAGTTATTTTACACCGCTAGAAAACTTATAGTCCCTTACTTAATTCACTTTTGTGCAGAAATCTTTTCGCTTGAAACATCCTCTTGCCAGCGAACAGGAAGCTTAATATTTTATACTCGCCACGCAGTAAAAAAATAATAGAAGAACACACCCCACTTTCCTCACGGACAACAATAATTTCGAATAACTTCCGAATCACAGAAGTAATGGTTACTGGCCTACATGAAGAAGGATGATCTGTTGATTTCATTTTTCAACGTTATTGCCATGATCAAGCAGACCCACATTACAACAAGGAATATATTTTGTCTCAAAAGCATCTCCAACAAGAGGCTAACGTGATATTAAAGAGCTTCACCTCCCAAAGAACCATATAAAGAACAAATACTATAACTGCATTTGTAAACAATGATTTTCCTGAGTTTTTTAACAGACAAGAGATGTGTACCACAAAATATGGAATCTCAATCTTTCTCGTAACGTGAGTCGTAATATAACGTGAGTTAGCTGAGTCAAGTGTGTCAATTCCGTAAACGGCGTAAGGTAGCGTTCGAGTCACTCATTGAAACGCTAGACATGGGCTTAGTTTCTTCTAGCTTCAACCGAAGTGACTAAGTGAGGTGTCGAATTTTATGCATCAAAATTTCGGAACTGAAGCCCTTTCGCAATCTCGGTATTAAAAAGTAACTGAAGAGTGTATTTCCTAAAAAAAAAACTTTAGTCTGCTTTACGATGGTGTTCTGTAATCTCACCTGCAGTATCGCATCGTAGTTTGGCAGTCAACTTTCAAATCACACAAGCAATTAGTATACACTGGAAGCTATTGGAGATATTGAATGCTATCTCTCCGTTGGTTCGCTTTGCTGTCTGTCGTTCTCAGTTTTTGTCACTAATATTTTGGGCTACTTTCATCCCCTTTCCACAATCTATTTGGTTTATATCTGCAAAGCATAATTACGCGATCAGCTTTTGACCTTCAGGAGAGACCAACTCCAACAGTGTATTCTGCTTTTCCTTAGTCGTTGCGTGTCTTAAAGTGTGGAATATGCTTCTACAATAGCTGAGGCTTAGGAGGTGCCTTGGGACTTTACACAAGAATTAAGGCAAGATTTATTTAACGAAAAAAAAATTCAGAGGTGATTCAAATTAGGATAAATCTTAAATTTAGTTTTTTGCTTCAAATTCTAGTTGATCTCTTTAGTGCCTTAATTAGTTCAGGTAGTTGTATGTCTGGGTGGAGCCATGAATTCATAGCAATTTAATTCCATTTATTGAGAAGGCATGGGGTTGTATCGGGGATTGCAGGAGGAGCCCTACCGCACGTTGGTGAAGAATTTCTTATGTGTAGGCTTCTCAGCCTACGTCTTGTCACAGAGCAGTATTTTTAGTTTTAATATTTCTACTTCTATTTAATAAATCCGATTTAACCTTGAACTGAGTGCTGTACTCTGGGCTACTGACCCTTATATGGGTCTAAGTTGATGCGATTGCTAAGATGCACTTCGTGGCTGTCAGTTTTCGTGCCGAATTTTCATCAGTTTCTTCGTCAACCCACATGCAGTCAAGCAGAAACCACTTCTGAATTGCTACAATACCCTTTCATCAGCGATGTATTGCACGTGTGACATTTAATGCATCTCTAAAAACCTTGCTTATTTGAAGGGGTGTGCGTACGGGAGGGCCGTACAAAAATCCCAAAATTTCGTGAATTTCGGGGAACCTTATTGAAAATATCTATAGTATTTTTCACCATTGACCTCCCCCCCATTCTGGAATTTCACGCATATGTATGATATGAAGCCTTATTTCAATCTGACTGCAATGAGAATTTAAACTTTTCTTCTACAAATGAAATCGATTTCGTTGTACCCAATGATCTTCTACGAGTTTCCACAAAGCTATCATTTGACCTGTCTTTCCTGTCACTGCATACTTATGGGGATTCTTATGGAGTTTATGGCGATTCGTCGATTTCGGATAATCTAGTGGTATTGACAAGGACAAGGGCAAGTTATTGGCGTTGCGACCATTAACTGGTGTTTTTCCTCCTTCATTAACAGGAAAATTAGTCAGAGCATGGTCAAGGTTTATGCATGTTTTATATATTTTATTATAGTGTGAAAAACTCCTTCCTGTGTTCAAAACACAGCTGTTCTTTTCGAGTTTGAATTATTTCACATTCTGAATTAAGTGGATCTCATTTTAAGAGTAGTTAGTCAAGCTAGGGGAAGCAATTATAGTTTATATTAGTCTGTAAATACGTATCTCTTTTGGGGTAGCTCATATTTTTGAACGGGATAAAGTGGATGCATCAAAATAGGCAGAAATTCGTTTTAGCTAGTCTTATTCCGAGAAAGGGATAGGGGCTGGTTAATCAAACCAGGATAATACTTTGTAGTTTGTTAGGTTTTGGACGGGGATATTTGATTTTGGATGGGGTTTTGGACGGGGATTTTTGAACGGGATAAGGTGGAGGCATCAAAATAGGCAGAAATTCGTATTAGCTAGTCTTATTCTGGGAAAGGGATAGGGGCTGGTTAATCAAACCAGGATAATATTTTGTAGTTTGTTAGGTTTTGGACGGGAATATTTGATTTTTGATGGGGTTTTGGACGGGGATTTTTGAACAGGATAAGGTGGAGCACCAAAATAGACAGAAATTCGTTTTAGCTAGTCTTATTCTGGGAAAGGGATAGGGGCTGGTTAATCAAACCAGGAGAATATTTTGTAGTTTGTTAGGTTTATAAATAGCTATTTCTTGTAGGGTCACCCATGTTTTTAAACTGAGTGAGGTACAGGGATTGGCACAGGTAGACACATACTTTGAGTGGGTATGATTTTGGAGAAGGGAGGGGGATAGTGAAACAGGGAAATATATAGTATTTTAAGAGGAATGTTGGATCAATCAATCAATCAATATTTATTAATTCAAAATAAAAATATACAAAAACAATATAGTATGATAAACTTCCTAACATCAATGCGATTGTAAATTTCAAACAAACACTCTCAAGTTTGGGAGACTTCAGCATTTGGGAGGAGTAGATATAGGAACTATAATACATTTCCCAAGACTTCCTAACTCTTAAACTACCTTCCTTTTCCTAAAGCCTCTTTTGGGCCATAGATTGATTTCTGGAAATTCTCATTCACCCAATTCAGCAACTATATGAAGAAACAAAAAAGCCATTGTTAAAACTCAACTGTAACTTTAAAGAAAAAACAAGTCTAGATTAGAATCCGACTAAAATTTCGGGGCCCTCCTTTTCAAGACCTAGTGTTTAAGAAGAGCGTGCTTTTTTGGAAGGCAAGATAGGTCCATTGGTGTAATCTAATAGAAAATGCAATAGGCAGGGCTGGGGGGGGGTGTAAGCCCGTTTTCAAAAAACATTCCAATCAGTGATTAACTGATTAGACTGGCCGTTCCCATTAACAATTATGTCCTTGGACATAATTCGTGGAATCTTTGAAAACTTAAAAGTTGGGAAATAATGAAGATAAAGGTTTGTAAACAAATTGCTGGTCTTTTTTCAAACAGTAGGCCGTTGATAAAAGGTCCCAAGATAAAGGAAACAAATTTTGTAAAGTTTCGCCCTAAGAAAACTGTTTTGTAAGCTTAGTAAAATTTTCAGGCTTGGATCCAAGGTCGAAATTACGGTCCGGGACAAGCACCATGCCTGAGGGTGCACATAAATTTGTTTTGGAGGACTATGGGCCCAAAAAAATGCAAGATATAGGCAACTCTGAAACGTTATTGCCAAAATTGTAAAAACTATGGGGAAAGTTTGGAACCTAAATCTTTCCCTGAGTCCTCCTCATCTTATAAAGTCTCTAAATGATAAATCGGCTATAAATTTCTTAAACCTCCTCTTTTAAATCCTGTACCATTTGGTTAAATTGAAAACATGAAGCCAGCTTTTTTAGTATAAAATTCTTGGCAAGTAATTGAACTTAAGCATGGGGTCAATCTAAATAATATTTTGTAAGAATGTACAAAAGTTCCAAAGAATTAATTATTTCCACCAATACAATGAACTCATCGGACTTTAAGTAGGAACTAGATTCGCATTGCCAACTACTGCAAAAAAACCTGATTTTCATTGGAGTTTAAAGCTTACATTGTCGTTTTTAGAGGCTAACACCTCAATGGTTTGATTCAACTCATAAAAAGAAGCTAGTTATACCACCAGCTTAAAATAAATAAATAGTTTCCGTAACCAAAAATTGTTTTTCCAGCAAAAAGTGATCAAAGAAGACACTAGAATACACACTTAGAAAACTCCAATTTTGCAAAGGAGTGCTTTTGTCTGCACTATATGGGCAATCGCCATTCCAATATGAATATTGTTCCTTTACGCTAGTATGAAATCGGTAACCCAATACCTCAAATGCTTTTTTTTTTTATTAAATTGGAAAAATGACAAATTTCCTCCCTGTTTTTTGAAAAATACTTTTTGCCTCCCCCTTGAAAAAAAGTTGCTTAATACTACCGTTGAACGAGATTTTTTTTTTAATTATCTATTTGAATTATCTCTAAAAAGATGCTGAAAAATGACTTTATTTCTATCTGTTTATTTACTGATAACAATGACAGGCTTTGATGCTCTTTTTTGAGATGTTATGGAGCCAGTGTGCTTAATACAACAGAAAAATGAGTGAAGCCGAAGATTTAGAAAAAACTCAATTAATAAAGGTAGCTACAAATTATTACATCAAAGGAATTTTGAACAAGAAATTGATACCTTGGATCAAATGCTTGACAAGATAGGACTTTAATTACTATCGTTTTATTATTCGTGGCATATTCTCAAAAACAAGTCATCACACCAAATTTTAACTAATTTACTTTTTTTGTTTTCTTGATTAAGCAGTATATTGGCAGTAGATTCAGTAGATTCAGTAGAATTAAGCAGTAGATTCTCCCCTTTCTGATGTGGGAGGGGGATTCAAATAAAATGTAAAAAGGGATACCATGTGAAAAATATATGATTAGGAAGAATGTTAAGGCATTTTTTTTCTTTGAATATTTGCAAAACCACTTTTCAACACACACCTCTCCCCCTAATATGCCCTGAAAGCTAATATATAACTTCCTAAAACGTTCTTAAAATATTCCAGATACGCCTCTTTGATAAAATAGATGCTCATAGTGTCTTTTGATTTAGTTCAACATACCCGTCAACATTCCACAAAGTTTAACTTTAAGGCCCTTAGAATTTTATGAGACATCCAGAATCAATTATTCCCCTTTTCCAAGTGATAAATCCTGCATTGTAAGCAACTGGTATATTGCATAATTTATTACAATCCTTGCCTGGGGGTTTCGGAAGGCATGGTATCAATGGAGCAAGATTATTAGAACTTTTGACTGTTATGAGCAAAATCGCTATTTCAAATTTTGATCAGTCTTGAGAGGAGAAAGTATCAAACAGCGCAAGAAGGGATCTGGTTTTCCTTTGTTCACACTTTAATATTCCCCTCAACATACCCTGGAAGTTTCAACTTAATACCCTCAGCCGTTCCTTAGATATTGCTGATACGCCCTTTTGAAATCCAGCTTGCACAGGTTATGTTTTGATTTTGATTGACATCCCTCTTGACATTTTCGTGAAGTTTCACCCCTAAGCCTTTTTGGAGACCTATGATCAAACTTGCCCCCTTTAACAATAAAAATCATATACGTAAACAATGGTTAACTTAGAAAACCTAAAGCCCATGCCACGGAGATGGGAGGGGGGGGCTATATCAACCCTGCAGTGTGTTATTTGATATTTGGAATAATTAACCAAATTGTTATCGCAAGATTTTGATATGAGGTCTTTGGGTGGAAAAACGTCGTTTTTTGGTTGCCGTCTCATTACTTTTCACTCTTTAAAAGGGCAATAGAAGTTTGGATTTCCGTTCGACCAAGCCCCCTCTGAAGTTTATATGGCCACCCGTTACATATGAAGTTGCTCTGAGAAAAAAAAAGATTACATAGAAGCCTCTTTGCTCTTTATTATTAATAATATGAAAAAAACTTCGTTTTCTTAAAGAGTTAAAGAGGCTGCGTTCCAAAGTCGAACCTTAAAACGTACAGGAATTAGAAGAGGCAGTTGGGGGGCTGCCGCCCCCCAAACCCCCAGCTTTTAAAGACTCTTTTGTACAGGTTTTTTGTTTTTTTGCTAACCCCCAGCTCTTGGCTTCGGAAAGGCCCTCTTTTAATTAACAAAAAATTGAAATGAATGAATAATGGAATAACTTCGAAAAATGTTAAACACAAGAGGACAGGAGAACCATTGCGCCGAAACTAGTAATTAGTAACAATGAAGTCCCCCCCCAAAAAAAAACCTGTACAAAAGAGTCTTTAAAAGCTGGGGGTTTGGGGGGCGGCAGCCCCCCAACTGCCTCTTCTAATTCCTGTACGTTTTAAGGTTCGACTTTGGAACGCAGCCTCTTTAACTCTTTAAGAAAACGAAGTTTTTTTCATATTATTTCTGTACGTTTTTCTACAATCCATGGTGGATGTAATTTAATAATTCCTGTACTCCTCGTACAGGAATTAGGAGAGGAACTTGGGTGGCTGCCGCCCCCCCCCCCGCTTTTAAATCATTGTATAAAATAGAAAAAAAATAGATAGAATGACCGAAATGTTTCTTTTGCTCATAAGAAGCTAATATTCTGTTATCTCTCAAATGATAAGCTGTCCAGGTGTTATCAAAATTTTTTTGATGTTGTGAAAAAAAATCGCCCGTAAGGGACTTGAACCCTTGACCAGAGGATTAAAAGTCTCACGCTCTACCAACTGAGCTAATAACTTGCATGTGTGTAAATATAACTTCTCAATAGCTTTTAAAAATTTCAAATTAACATGGGCTCTTATGGAGAGAAATCCGTTAATTTAAATAGCTAATGGGTGGTTTCTGGAAAACAGGGAAGGAGTTATCGGATCCAACTGAAATTTCGCGGATAAGCTCCTGGGCCGTAGGGGACCTTAACTTGTGAATTTCAGCCCGATCGGACAACGTTAAAAGGGGTGGGGGGGGGGGGGGGGGGGTTAGAGGGTTGAAACTTTCGGGGGGTTAAGATTTTCCAACGAAACTTTCATGGGCACTTACTCGGAGAATTCCGCATCGAATGAGTCTTCGTACACCCAGATCCGATGTCGGATGTGACCTGTAGGCGTCTAGAAAAAAAAAGTGAATGAATTTTAAGTGGCTATGCGTGGTTTCTGGAAAACAGGGAAGGAGTTATCGGATCAAGCTGAAATTTCGCGGATAAGCTCCTGGGCCCTAGGGGACCTTAACTTGTGAATTTCAGCCCGATCGGACAACGTTAAAGGGGGGCTTGGGTTGACAGGTCGAAACTTTCGGCCAGATTTTCCCCATGAAGAAAAAGTTGGAGGGGGATGAAATTTTGCAGGTTTCTTAGTTGGAGCTCGGGCTACGAAATGCATCCCTCCCCATCCGTCTGCGACCACTGGAACCGAAGATCGCTTAACATTGTCGTGTGTCGCCTCTTTATAGAGGCACGAGTGTGCCTCCTTGATGCCTCTTGATGTATACTGCTTGCCTCTGGTGTATTTTTCCGCTAATAATTGTGAACAAGAAGGGTAATCTGTGTTTTTATTTTTCAGTTCAAAGAGCTAGTCGCTGGTCTTGATCTCCCACGGAACGACGACAGATACCTACTGAGATGGTTAAGAGCAAGAGATTTCGATTTGCTGAAAGCCGAGAAAATGCTGCGAAATGTAAGTTTTCCTTCACCCTCTTTTATTTATTATTGTATTAATGTTTACATAAAGGCAATCTCCCGTTTCATTAAAAAAAAATTGTAAACATACGTTTTCTTTAACCCAGCAAAAAATAAGCTAAAAAACATTGGCCAAAAACTCATTAATTGAGGAAAAAACTAAAACTGGCATGCAGTGTTAGTATTAGTGTTAATATTTGCCCATGGCAAATTCTAAAAACATTTTTTAAGAGGGTTTATTCCGACCCATTTCATGAGCTTAGAAAAAGCGTTGCTTATAATTATGTACGTACTGAGCTGTAGCAAGGATTAATGTTCGGGAAGGGATGAGCTGGGACCGTAAACACGTTCGTTTATTCGATTTTTTTTGTCATCTACTAGCTGAAGAGTATTTATCTTATGTTGTTTTCAAACTTTAGGGGAAGTGGGTTCAAACCAGGGCCTCTTGCTATCAGAAATGACCTTGTGTATGCATATTGTATTTATTTCTCATAAATGAGGCATTCAAAGTAGAAATGAAGTGAGATATTAAAATGTTTAGTCTTGTATTTTGACCCTCTCCTCCCCTGATCATCCTGATCAAATAAATTCTAATGTTAGACTAATAGTCAACACATTTATTGCAGCATTTAGAGTGGAGAAAAAAGTACCAAGTTGCTGACTTGACTGACGATTGGAAGCCAATTGAAGTCTTGCAGAAATGTTATCCTGTTGGCATAATAGGTGAAGATAAATCTGGAAGTCCTGGTGAGTTTTTGATCTGTTTAATTGGGTTAACGTTTTCCCATTACAATTCTTACTACTTCTCTGTTGCTCAAGGAAGCATACAATTAACTACTGACCTTTCATTGCAAGAGCTTACTAAGTGTTAACTGTGCCTAACTTCTTTTTACTTGACTTGTATCTCTTGCAATGGGCTGCTCGGCGTGGAGGGTTACGTCTGCGTCTTTCTTCCACTGCAGTTCATGGTGACTATTTTTGTTTCACAATGTCTAATAATTGTCATGTCAGGAATTTGGAGAAGCTGTTGGATTATCCTTTTTTTTCAACATAGGGGCTGCTTCTAACCTGCTCTGAGGTTAAAGTCGTAGATAATCTTTTTGGATACGTGGGAAGGCATTCAAAGCAGGCGCCCAAACTATTGTGAGATTCTTTCAGCTGTTTGTGTTAGAAACTGAGACTGCTTAGTGAGCTAGAACTACATCTCGTCGCACCACCCGAGACCTTCTATCCTGTTAAGGCTATTTAAACTGTCATAAAGCCCCATTGGTCAGTAAAAATATTTAATGTGAGAAAACTTCAGGACCCGTATGTTTTACAAAGTATATATCTACTTTGTCAAATAAGTTTTCCTTGCTAAGGGACGAGTTGTCAATTGATAATCAATGGGAAAAGGTCGTCGAATCCCTGAAAGAAGCGGCACAAGAAGTTGTGGGATGTAACAGGAAGAAGAAAGAGCAGTAGACATCTGAAAGTACCTGGGATATCATTGATCTAAGGGTAGAAGTCAAAATTCTCGTAGATAGGCATGAACATAACACGACATGCATTAGAGAATATCTAGATGATTTAAATGCGCAGTATAAGCGTCTCAGTAAACAAGTCAAAACACGGACTAGGAATGAAAAGAGGGTGTATCTCGAAACTTTAGCTGATCAGGCTGAAGTAGCCGCCAGAAGGGGAGATAGTCGCACTGTGTACGCTATAACAAAGGAGCTTCCGGGTATTTCGAAGGCTTCTTCAACCCAAGTTGAAAACAAAGAAGGCATCTTATGAACCCAGACGGATGACATAAACTGACGCTGGATGGAGCATTTCAGCGAGGTCTTAAATCAGGTGCCTCCCACAACTTCTTTAAAGATCCCTGAAGAAACATTGTTCGATCTTGGAATATATTCCGGACTTCTCTTGCTGAGTGAAGTAAAAGAGGCTCTAATGACTTTGAAAAACGAAAAGGCAGCCGGCAACGAAGGCATACCCCCAGAACTGTTGAAATACAGGAGAAGCGCCCTAGCAGTGCCCATGTTTGAACTTTTCTCTCGTGTTTGGGATGATGAAAAAGTCCCGAGTGAATGGTCAAAGGCAGTAATTGTCAAACTCTTCAAAAAAGGACAAAAAACTAAATGTGAAAATTGCAGAGGCATCGCTTTACAATCAGTTGATAACAAGGTTTTGTGCCAAATTATTCTCAATAGAATTCAAAGTAAAGCGGAGAAAGTTCTGAGAGATGAACAACATGGATTCTGCCAAAACAGATCGTGTTGTGACCTAATATTTAGCCTGAGAGTCCTGCTCGAAGAATCTAATGAACGGCAGGCTCAACTACTCACAGTATTTATAGACTTTCTCAAGGCCTTCGACTCGATACACCGCGAGACCATGCAGAAAATTTTAATGCATTACGGGATCCCGATCAAAATTGTAAATATAATTAAAGCGCTATACCTTGATATTATGTGCGCAGTACAAACCAAGGGTGGCCTAACGGACTAGTTCACCGTTCAGTCGGGTGTAAGGCAGGGCTGCATTCTATCGCCACTGTTATTTGCCAGAGTCATAGATTTTGTGCTTCGTAGATGTAGCTTCAGCGGGGGTCTACAATTAAACCCACTAAGAGCACTTCATGATGTTGTTTTTGCGGACGATATTGCACTCTTCGCTCACGAATCAGAAGCTATACACAATATAAATGAACTTGGGCGTGTGGCAAATGCTGTTGGACTCTCCATAAACGCTAACAAGACTAAATCAATGTCAAGTGTGGTCATTCCTGACTTAGCTGAGGGCCTCTTGGTCAACAATGAGGAAATTGAAGTAGTGAGAGATTTCAAATATCTCGGCAGCATTCTTACCCAAGATGCCAATCCCGAAAGAGAAATTTTGTGCTGAATAGCATTGGCTGGCTCTGCCTTCATTTGTCTTAGAAATGTTTGGAGAAATATCAAATATTCCCAGAAGCTAAAGCTCAGAATATATAATAACAATGTCCTCTCTGTCCTTACATGTGGCTGTGAAACTTGGAGCATCACTGCGCAACTAGAAAAAAGAATACGGGCATTCGATAATAACTGCCTAAGATCTATTTTGAATATACATTGGGCGGAGAGAATAAGAAATGATTAGATTTATATCATGACAAATCATACCCCCATCCTTGATGCCATTAGAAAGCGACGATGGATGTTTTGGGGGCAAATGGTGCGAATGGGTGATGGAAGGCTACCTCATGACATAGGGTGTTGGACACCCCCTGGCCTCCGCAAGTCAGGGAGACCCAAAATGACCATTGGCAGGATGTTAGAGAAGGAGGCGAAGCTGGCAAGGTCTTTGATGGAGGAGCTTTGGTCGAGGGCTCAGGACAGGTCATCGTGGCGAACCACTGTTGCTGCCTTATGTGCCCTCAGGGGTGGGAGAACCTAAGTCTAAGTAAGTGTTTTCTGGAATACATTTAGGGTTTTGAGAGTTGTCGCTGATGCTAGTCATGACTCAGCTCCGTGGAGTATCACAGAGTAAATGAGAATGTTGAAAATTCACAGTCTCGTTGTATAGCCTTTGTTTGGCTTATGTCAAAATTAGCGGTTCAGTCTTCCCATGGTAGAAGATGCCTTATATTTTCTAACTTGCAGCTAAGAGAGAAGCTAGACATCTGAAGAAATTACGGAACCCAAGTGGGTGAATTTTTGAACAACTTTGATGCTTGTGGTGTAGTCTAGGGTAGCTGAAGAGCCAGCAGCAGGGGTGAACCGCTCAATGGGCATACTTTTAGTTGCGTTTATTAGTATTCCAACTTCTGTCACTTCTTGTCATTAAAAAAAAAGAAAGCCAGCATGCAAGATGATGCGACGCCCCACCTTGTGCCTGAATCTGATATGTGAAGTAATCTTTGTCATATGCAGTCCATAGAGATATATACCGAATTCTAAATCTTGGTTGGTAAATGCAGCGATTTACCCGACTCGTGCAGTGATTTTACGTATTATATTTGGAACGGACATTATGCTAATTATTGACAGAAAACAGTCGGTAAAAATGACCACCCAGTCGGTAATATCTCTTGCTCACCCCCCCCCCCATAAAAAACAAAATTGGCTAGTAACGACACTTTTCTGGGTACAAGAATATGTTTAAAGGTTAACGTTAAGAAGAATAAGTCATTTTGACTAGAAAGCAGTGAGGTCGAAGAGGTGATGTTAAGTGATGAGAAGATCGATCAAGTAGACAGCCTCACTTACCTAGGTAGTATTATTAATAAAGAAGGTGCAGTCGATATGTTCAAAGAAGAATGGCTAAGGCCCATGTTTTTTCACTGATGAAAAAAGCTGGGAGGAACAGTAAGATAAGTCTGCGAAGCAAGAAGATTCCAGTATTGGAAGCTACAGTGATGACAGTGGTCAAGTGTGGTTCTGAAGAGTGTTCGCTCCAGAAAATGGAGGAGGATTTACCAGATATTTTCCAGACAAATTGCCTGCGGATTGCTTTAGGTATTCAATTGACTGACCGTATCTTGAACAATAATTTGTACAAAAAATGTGGTTTATCCCGCTTTCAGGGGCTATAATGAGAGAAATTGTGAGAAGGCTAGGATATGGTCTGTAGATAAAAGACGACAGATTGCCAAAGATTGTCCTAATCGACCAACCGTCTAGGGTCAGACGAAAGCAGGTCGTACCAAAATGGGGTGGGAGGATGTCGTAAGAAAAGTTAAGGTAAGTAGGAACTTCTTGCGAGGGTGTAAAGAGGGAGACTTTGAATAGGCCGGGATTGAGGATGAGAATTTGTAGCCGTGTTAGACTCAGGCGGCTTAGTGCTGCATTGAGTTGTTAATAGTTGTAGTAGTAGTGTGGTTCAAGGGGGGAAAGATCTTAGTAATCGTGGCTGGTGTGTCTGCTTAGATGATTCCTCTCCAGTTTAGAGCCGCTTAGAAAAAAGGTTTCCGAAGGTCTGTCCTGGGTCTCATTTTGTTTTGATGGTTTACTAAATTATCTAAATGATTTTGCTTTAGAATGAATGAATTAGCGGTAAAAGAGATAAATGAAATAGTTTCACTTTTTTCCGATTATGCAAGGGTGAATAGCCCAGCTAAGACAGTGAAGCTGTTGGAGAATTCCATAGAGGGCTCTGTTGGTGTCAATGTAATAGAGTTGAGAATGAATACACTAAGGATTAAAATATCTAAGTGTAATATTATGATAATTAAATTGCGCGATACGTACGTTTGTATCCATGAATGTACTTAAAGACTTCTGATGGAGTTTTAAAAGGACGAAGTCTGTGAAATACCTTGAGGTTTGTAATTGATAAACTTTCCCGTTTAATCAGTATTTGATTTTATTTCGTAAAATTCTGGTAAGAAGTCAAGGCATAATGAAGAAACTGTAACATTTCCCCTTAAATCTGTTTTCCACCTTCCGTCTTTCCCTCATACCACATACATATGTTTTACCATTCAAGTATCTGACTCCCTCACTTCTCATCTGTTTTTGAAACCAATTAGGATTTTACAGAACAATCTAGTAAAGAAATTAGTTGGGATTTCTGCTCGTCAGTTTATTCCGGATATGTTGTCACAGTTTAAAAAAAAAAATCGGTTGTGTGCCTTTGTGAACTGCATACATTGTGCTTTACTTTGGGATTGGAAAATCATTGTCAGCTTTATTTTTTCAGTCATTTATTGTGCATTGCATCTCCATTTTCAGTGCATTTCCGTGATGTATTATTATTCTTTTATTAAATGAAGGTTGACCGAAAATCCCTAGATTGAGGCTCAGGCCTTGAAGTTCCATTGCCTCCACGCCCCAAAACTATGCTCTATTTGTACTGGTAGGGCAATGTTGGATTTGGTCTCCCCAACCTTATCTCTTCTCACCTCTTCCATTAGATGCTTTCTTGCAAGATCGTATCCAGGGGGATATAGGGTTTGAACACACCCTCCCCCCTACCCCTATGTTTTTCTTACTCGTAAAAACTTAATACAAGTTCATAAAAACAATTTTTTGATGAGTTCTTGAATTTTTTGTGGAATTATCTTGCCAATTGTTAGACTTCTCCTTTCTTTCAGCTTGACCATAAAATTGTGAAATAGCTCAAGCTGGTGATGGATTTCGCCTCCCCACCCTTGCCTCTTCTCACTTCCTCTATTAGATGCCTTCTTGCAAGGCCGTATCCAGGGGGGTTAAGGGTGTAACTCCCTTCCAAATGTTTGTCTGGCTCGTAAAAACGTAATATAAGTGCATAAGATAATTTTTTGATGCGTTCTTTAAAGTTTTTTGTGCAATTATCTTGCAAACGGTTGCACTCCTCCTTCCTTTCAGCTTGACCATTATATTATATAATATCTCAGACCGGTGTCTAATTCCATGATGCATGGGATAGCGTTGATTTTAATGCATACGGAGGCATTTCTCCCCTTCATGTCTTTTGTTTTACATAGAGGCATTCAGAAATAGAACAGTTTATTAAGTGAAGTTAAGAATTTAATAAACCCCCTTTATTTTGAAAATGATCAAGGAACTGTTTTTAGTTGAATATGAGTTTTCATGTTTTTTTTTGTATTTTGCATAGATGGTAATTTCCAAACTTGTGAAAAATACTGATTTTTCTTATGAGCTGGTAGTAGTCCATATAACTAATTACAATATATAGTATTGACACCTGTTACTGACATGCTATCATTTCTTCAACACCACTGGCTTCGTGTACCTTCTTACTAAGAATAAAAGTTTTTCTTTCTCACTGAAACGTTTTTGGTAGTTTTTTTTGTGGGTACTGGTAGAAGCTTTACTGATGGTATGTACTTTAAGGCAAATAAAAAATGTTTAGCAATATTGTTTAGAAGTTGGAAATTTTTAATCTACCATGGTATACTTTGAAACAGTAAGATTTTAGAATAATTTATTTTTAATTAAAACCAAAACCAGGTTTTAGCTGCTCATAGATGGTACATATCCTTCAAGTTTACGTACTTTTTTGAATTTGTATTCCCATTTTTTATTATAGAGAACGTACTATTATATATGGTATGGGGTGTACGTAAAAATCTATTTTGACGGTGGTCACTCGTCAAAACCGTTAGAAGGAGATGCATTTTACGGAACTCTGTGATTCAATTCTAAAAATTACTCCTGACATTCAGTGAGGGTAAAATTGCTCAAAACCTCATCTTTCCTGAGTAAGTGTTTGATGATGATGATGATGAAACAGTTTGGTCACTTTTGCCTAGTATTGCACAGTCATGTTAGAAAAAGTCCCATTCAGGCGTATATTTGCTACGCAGCCAGTGAAGGCAGCAGTTCTTGTATTCCTTTTAATGCATTTCTGCTATGAAAATTGCGAATGACGTTTTATGATAATTTGTTATGCTATTATCGAGAGCAAAGGTAAAAAATAGAAAAAAAATTTGTCTTTCGAATTTCATGGATTAATTTACAATACGATAACAATGGTAGTTTATTAACTCATCGTTAATTATATAATTTATAATATTGATTTATATATTCTAAAATTCCAGTTTGGCTCATCCGGCATGGAAAGCTTGATATTCGAGGTATTCTTCAAGCAGTAACAATTGAAGAATTCGTCAGATACACAGTTTGGATGTTAGAGAAGAGTGCTAGAATTATGGAACGGCAGAGTATGAAATTAGGGATAGATGTCAGTAAACAGACCATTATATTTGACCTAGAACATTGGAGCTTTCAAGATTTAGTTTTCAAGCCAGGTAATCTTTTTCTTTTTCAGTGTCTTTATATGTCTTAAACTTTTTCTAATCTTTTTATGATCCACGAGCACGGCAGAAGCATAGACAAAAGGAAGAATTGGAATATATAAACCCTTCCCCCAAACTGTAAAGACTAATATGAACTTCTACATTTTTCAATTATGTAGTGTCTATAAAGAGACATTTATTACAGTCCTGTTTGATCTTCTTAAGATAAGTGTCCCTGAAAGAGAATCCTGGCTATGTCCCTAGATTAGACAGTTAAAACGAATTCTGTTCGTTTTTATAGGTGCCTTAATGTCCATATTGCATATATTCTGACGCGTCCCTAAATTTATGTATTTATTTATTATTACCAATAGCGGTAAGCATCAATGCTTATCGCAAAAAGACAGAAACACAAAATCAGGATTCTAATCTGAAGTAAACTGGCAACGACAAACTAAACAACAGAAACTTCTAAATAACAAGAAACTACACAACAAAAGCGTTTAAATAAAAAGACGTATTTACTAATACAGTCTTAAAAATTCGAACATTCTCTGCCTCGACGACCTCCAAAGGCAAACTATTCCATGGTCCGGCAACTCTACTAACGAAAGATAATTGACCAATTTTTTTAAGTCGTTTTGGGGGATATAATTTGTAATCATGCTGACGACTAGAATGATAATGGCTAAATTTGAAAAATAAATTTGGATCAACATCATCCACTCCTTTAAGTATACGAAATACATTTTAAAGGTCACTACGACGTCTATGAAACTTCAACGACGGGAGATGAAGCCTAGAAAGTCTCTGCGGATAAGAAAGGCGCTGAAGGTATGGGACCATCCTAGTGGCTCTTCTCTGAACCTTTTCTACTCTATGCTCATGGAAACCAAACCGAAGTGTTATACTCAAGAAGAGGGTGGACCATTTATTTGTATAGTAGTAAGAAATTAGAAAGATTAAAGCTTCTCTTTATAGACGACAAATGATAATTTGCATTCTTTACAATTTCCGAATGCTTATCAAATTTTAATTGGGTATCAAAGTAAACGCCAAGGTCACGCACTATTTTGTTAGAAGAGATTTGTATGCCATACAACTGGTAAGTATGCACAGGTGAGAGTTTGCGAGCATAGTGTAGAACAACACACTTAGAAGGGTTTATGAACATGGAATTGGGTTTGCACCAATAAGTTAGAGAGTCAAGATCCTCCTGTAAAAGTTGCACATAATTTTGGTCTCGTACTGGTAGATAAAGTTTTACATCATCCACGAACATCATGACAGTAGAATGCTGAACAGAGGAAGGCAGATCATTGATACAAAAACAAAATAAAATTGGACCCAGGCAGGTACCCTGGGGGACTCCGCTTAACACATTAATTGAGGATGACATAGCTTCAACAACAACAACCTGTTGAGTTCTTCCATTTAAATAATCAGCAATAAATGCAATTGTTGTTTTACCCAATTATAAGCTGCACATTTTTGAAGAAGGATGGGTATTGAAACATTGTCGAATGCCTTCAAGAAGTCTATATAAATGCAATCAAAGGGTATAGCTAAATCGGCAAAACGTTGAAAACCCAAAATAACCTCAAGAAACTGAGTATTACAAGACCTACTTTTTCAAAAACCGTGCTGAGTAGGATTCCAAAGATGATTTTCATCAAAATAGTTTTGAAAGTGTGAAACAATCAACTTTTCCATGACTCGGCAAAAATAGACGTAATTGAAATCGGCCGATAATTTTTGAAATCCGACTTGGAGCCACTATTGATTGTAAAGTTCATGTGTTTTCTTATAAAACGAAGGGGGGTGTATGCTTGGGATAGCACATGCAATTTTTTAGAATAAAAAGTCCTTTATAAAGGTTCCATGACACACTCAGTGAAACTGAAATAATAAGGAAGTAATAGATTATTATTCTTACAATTCTGATCAAAACTTTGACCGGATGTCTTTTTAGAAAAAGGCGTCATAGGGGGGGCTGGTTTCCGTCCAATTACTTTTGACTCTAAAAAAAGACACTAGAACTATAAAATTTACAACCGAATAAACCTTTACCGATGTTTATAGGACAACTCCTTCCATACGAAGTGCCCTAGTAAAAAAAAAACATACACAGAGGCCACTTCGCTCTTTACCTAGGAGGCACTATTACACTGCCTTTGATGCCTCAAAGGTTCTCAATTACTTTGAAGTTCCATAGAATTTTTATGAGCATTGGTTTTTTATACTCACCTCTAGTCCTTATAATCTGAATATCACCCAACCAAAACATTGTTGAATCAATGTAGGCTACCTTGCTTACTGACAATAAAATCAGAGTTCGCTTTCGAACCTGTACAGCATTAATGTCCATGCTTCACTCCCACTAAATCTTAAAAATTCAGTGTTTTTCTATTATTTTTTCTATGTTAACCAACTTTTTTCTACGTTTATCACAACTTGCAAACCCCAGTCAAAAGGTTCTTCCCCTTAAAATCAATTTTAACGTTCCAAATGGCTTAGGAATTGTGCAGAAACACCAATGAAGATACATGTTTTACAAACCGCTTTGCTAAAATAATTTCTAGCAAATTCTCTTTAGACATGCAAATCATTGTTAGGTCAGCGTACTCATTAGGTTTGGATGAAACTAAAATAGCTTCATTGATTTCAGGTATGGACGTCGCAATGGAACTAATAAAGATCTTTGAAGCAAATTATCCAGAGGCTATGGGCTACACTTTCGTCATTAATAGTAAGCCATTTTTTTAAAAACCAGTTTAAAAGCTGCTGTCTTCAAAAGGGGTCAATATGCCCCCAGTCTATTTCGTCTAGATGATAGATCTTGTAAACCTGGTTAGCCTTTACTTTAAGGAGTTGACAAATTACTTCGATCAGATTACCTCACCAGTGAAATAATTGCAGATGAATGTGCGATACAGAACGAGCTCGAGGCCTTGGCCCTTGAATTAAATAATCGTGACGTTATTCTAAGTAGAGTATTTTGGATTGTTTTCTCTCCGTGAATTTTTGTTATATATATAGTCTATATCTTGATTTCAAGGTCATTCTGTAAAATTTTTATATTTCCAAGAAACTCTATTTGGAGCTTTGAGCGTTGTCATGATTATAACTGAAAATACACACAATTAAAATATCCTACAACATTTGGAAAAGATGTGTAAACTTTTCTGCCAAGGATAATGTTTTTTAGAATCTTAGCCACCTTCGTAAAAAAATTTTGAAAACCTTCCTTTTAAAAAATTTGATGCTGCTGCTTGTAGGACCTTCTCGGTAGGGATTGATAATTCTAATATGTGGCAGCATTAGGACTATCTCCTGACAACAATGTAGGGCAGCTTTTTCTAACATTTCATTTTTGCTTCCTTATAAGGTCAGTCTATTTAGATTGGGCTGGCACTGAATAATGGTGTCGTGAAATCTTGTGTGTATCTTGTATTATCAAATTTTGTAGGAGAGCATTTCTTTCTTATTTTTTTTGTATTATTATTGAAAAACTAATTACACAGCATAGCCAAAAATGTTGGAAAAATTCAGTATACAGCGCATAAAATAACGTGAGGTTGCCCTCCAGCCATAAGTAATAAAGCACTTTTTGTCTTAAATCATGAGTAGTTACTATTGTTCCCGCTAAATAAATGGAAAAACATTGCCTTATTGTCTAGAAATGAGTACATGCAATCAGTAACATAAGTCAAATTTTCCTGAAAGGGCATATCCGAAAATGCTATCTAAATTCAGTATAAAGCGAGTAAGTTTTTTTGAGGCTAAGGCTCTTGTAAATCGAATCAATGCAATCGAATCAAATCTTGCATAAATCGAATCTTGCAAGACAATGTCTTGCAAGAGAAGTAAAGGTTACATACAGGAAGTACACTAAGCATGCCATCTTACTTGATTGCCTTCTTTTCTTCTATGCAAAATACGGCAGAATATTACCAATGGTGTTTTACACAAATTAGTGTTACAATCCTTGTTCATCTTATTATTTCACTTGTTACTATTTATTAACTAAAGTTGCCCGTCCTTTTTTTAGCTCCCAAATTCTTCCAAATGGCATACTCGCTTCTGAAACCAATTTTAAGTGAGACGACCTTATCAAAAATAAAGATACACGGGTATGATAAATCAATTTGGACGTCAGACATTTTAGGAGTTGTACCAGCTGAAGTTCTGCCTAAGGCTCTTGGGGGTAGAGCTGTTGACCCGGATGGGAATGAATGGTGTGAATCCTTGGTCAGTATTCCTTTAAACTTTAAATTATTTCAAATATTTATAATTATAATCAGCTACTAGTAATTAATTTTACACATTATTTATAGGTCTTAATTGCATTAATTAAAATCTTAAATTACTGGCTTTTAAAAAGTTAATATTACTTGATGGAAAGTAAGAGCGAATTTAAAGCTGAAAACTGGGTATAAAATTCAAATTTTGTATAAAAGTTACTATAAATTTAATATAATAATAACAATGACTTATTTACCTACCATCTACAGAAGATTATAGTGGAGCAAGGAAAAAGAGAAAACTAAGCACACTTAAAAAAAGCACTTAGGTTATTATTGGGGAAAAACACCGTCTATTCAGTATCACTTTTATCACTGACATTTCACGGATAGATAGATAGATACATAGATAATTTTTTATTTGCAACAATTAAATAAATAAATATGACAAACCAGTGCGCATGCCTGGTGGCATCACTTTAGCACTGACAATTTTACATACACCACGAAAATAAAAACCAGCAATGACGAAATAAAAATAAATCAAGCCAAAATAAAGACAATACAAAGTAAAGTAAATGGATCTTCGACTATTCTTTGACTGGATTTATAATTCAAAATTCTTCGAGATGGCAATCTCGGTGCAATCTAGAAATAAACCAATAGAAACTTCGTGTATCTAAAACAGGACTTATTGATTTTATCGGTGTAACTCTTGGCAAGTATATTAGAAGCACCGGTGAAGTAAATAACTTGAGATTGGCATACTGAACTACAAATTGAAGCAAGTTATTTCCTGAAGTGTCGCACCTGATTGGGAACAAAAGTCTAGTAAGCACGTTTACTGTGCTTCACAATAGTCTGCCTGTTTTTTTTTTTTTTGTTTTTTTTACCGTTTCTGAAATCATTAAGCCGAGGAATTTCAAGTATGATAGCACAGCAGGAACTGAATGACTTCCAAGACTAACACTGTCACTTTAGAAATTTGTACTTATCAATATTGGTAAAACGTCCGATAGACCTAAATTCACTTTTCAGTCTATTCAGGTTATGTTGCAAGTCCGCCTTCAATCTGCTGAGAAGAAGAAGATCATCGGTGTAAGCCATGTAAGATAAGTCGATACCGCAAAGTAGAAAAGATGATGATATGAGGCTCAGAATCCTAGATTTTGCATGTCTGAAAATGACAAGACAAAAAACACTTGCTTGCCTTTCGTCTCTTTTGACTTTAATTGGTTCTGGCACTATGCCTCTCCATTTGGAAAATTGTTTTGAATTTGTGTACCAAACTTCACACATTTAACAACACACATATTTACGCCGCTCTGCAATAGAGCGTCAAAAGATTTTATGTGATGGGTGCTAGCGAACGCATTCGATAAATCAATGGTGCACATATAAAGATGTGAATTTTTTTCTTTGAGCCCTTTAGCACATTTGCTAGTAGTCAAAGTACCTCTATCTCTTTTTGGAATCAGTTTGGATTATATCTTGCCACAATTTCCTACTTCCAGCGGCATGTTGTCTAATATTATGGTATTTTTTCAGATCAGCTTTGAACGTAAGTTTAGTGCTCCGTTTCAACTCAAATATCCTCCCTTGTATAGGTCTTCCACATGCAATCCAAATGCTCAGCCCCATTTTTGCGCGTTGTTTTGCTGTCTGAACTCAACTGAATTGGACCATCTTGGTTTTTTTATGCCAATCTTAAACATACAGTTTTAGCAGGCTACTGCTGTGTTATCTGGCATCTTTCATGGCATAATAAATCTTATTGTAGTAACTGTTAACATCAATTGTGGCAGAGATTTTGGGAGGGCTGGAGAAGAGTAAGCAGAACGGCAGTTTGATCTGGGAAAGGATAGTGGAGACAGAGGCCATGCACAAATCAGCCTCGCATTTATTCCAGTTATTCTTCAACCTCCATCTTCTTGTCATTTGAATATTAATGTTATGTGATGACCGTAGATGAAACGATAGTCCAAGATGGTCAGTAATCGGATCATCTATATTTACTGAGACGGGGAGACAAGGGAATGGATCTGCACGACAAAATGTGGTCAATATCGGATGTATGTCCACTTGAATGGATATACATAAACTCCAAAGACTTCAGCCAAATTTTACAGGATGTGAATAGGCACTGTAAAGCAGTCTCAGAATGGATGTTGGCCTTGACTGGATCGCAGTTGAAGTTGGCAGTCATGAGCCATTTCCTCCCACTATGCTCGAGAAATTTCAGATGGTGCCGAAGTGCATTAGATGCTTTTGAAAAATTTTTAAGCGAGATAACTTCATTGTAATTAGTAGGCATGTATACATTTATTTACTAAGTACTCGCAAGACAACAAGTTTCTGTTTTAGATTGACAGCTTCGCCGATAGATCTTACCTTGTATATGTTGCAATGTCTCCTGCCGTTATTTTCATATATCCTTTGCAGGATGCATGAAAATGTCGTGCGATTTGGATCTATTCAAGAAATTTGTATTGAATCCATAGAGCATATGTTCCTCAATGAATAGAACAACGTAGAGTTGAAGGAGACTATCCAGAGCTTCTTCATTATTGTTGCAGCCATTGATATTCAGGCTTAGAGCCTTTAAACAACTATCTATTAATAACTCTTATTTCTCAAAATCTCTTTTAGTTTCTGACATTATAGGCTAAAGCAAACATGCGTTTCATTGCAAGAAATACATTTGGGTTTTACATTGCATGGCAAGTCTTTGATTCTGGTGTGAGGTCCAGAGCATATAGCGCATCTTCAAATAAGGTGGTTGAAGCTTTGGCACCTAAAGCTCCTTCGTAGGACCTGCTTATACTTTGCCACTCGGAAAAATCGTATCCCAGTTTAATTCGACTATAAATTGCCAAGTTCATTCACTGCCTATTCTTAAAAGTCAGTTTTGGTTTGGTCAAAGCGTGAGGCTTCCACTATGACGTCTGGGTTGTGTACTACCAGCAAACCTGGAGCAAACCTGATGTCTGGAGCATAACGTAGTATAACGCTAAATTGTTTTTTTTCTCTAAGTTTACATTTGATATCGTTTGGACTATCATTCGGTAATTTTGAAGAGACAGCAGTAGAAGCCTCCTGACAAAACCCTTAGCTTTGTGTCTAAATTTGACTTGCCTACTCGTGTTTATCAACTGCTTGGCTAATTCAAGTTTAATCAGTGCCTAAGTTCTGCTTAATATTCGCCTTCCACAATTTTACTTTTTAGGTCCCTGGTGGTGGCCCAATCCCTGAATATTACAAAACTGGGAGTGAATCATTTGGCGACGAAGAAGAGTACAAATTCGACGATGATGTCATGTCAACATTCCTTTGATAAAAAAGGATATATTCTGAATTTTAGAGTTTGTGTTAAGTGAAAGTATGAGTCAAGCAGTAATTTTATTCCTTATTTGTGATATTTTAAAACTTGCCCACAAGATTACCCAAAGAGAATTATCATGGTTGGGGTGAAGCTCAAAAGGAAGTTTTTTCCCTGAAAAGTGCCGTTTTCAGATATTTCATAGACAGTAATTTCGTTCATGCGGCTGAACTAGTATCTTTGAGTGTGTAATAAGCCTCGCTGAAGAGGTAAATTTTTCACATTTGCGTGATTTTCCCTTTGAGCTAAAACTTTCTGAGAAGCAGATGAACACTTCCTAGAAGATTTTAGGTCCATAGACCTGCCATAACTGCGTGAATAAGTATTTTTTGACGTAATATTTTAATGGCCTGTGCACCTAACACAACTTCCCATGTGCAATTAACCATATGGCTCTCTTTGCGTTTTACGATCTATGTTTCAACTATATGTTAATGTAAGATTGCAAATTTTCCCCATCGCCTATTAGCTCAATTCTGTTTAGACCTAAGCACTACCCTAGCGGTAAATGCAGGTACTAATATTTACGAGAATTTCCATACATTTTATTAGAATTGCTGTAGGAAGAGGTGCCACCAAAGTTATTGCAGCCAAAATTTCTGAAGCATTTTGTACAAAGCGTTCTCTATTTTGAGGGTGTCAAAATCCAAATTAAATACCCTTAAGTAGGCTGTGTTAATTACAGTAACTTCAAAAAATCAAAGAAAATGTGCTAATTTTTACTGATAAGTGTCAGGAATAAAACTGTTGCTATTTTTTCTAGTTTATTTGTAAATATACACTAAAAATACCTTGAAAGTTTTCTTGAATTGTCGGAATTGGTGTGAGCGCCTTTGCTTTTCATATTTACAGCAAAGACGAGCTACACATATAAGTGTTGTTTGACTCCTCTTGGTCTAATATTCTGACTTCATAATCTAACTCTGACTTCTAAACTTCTTGGAAAATGCTGCAGGACCAAGTCTATTGTGTATATGCTTTGGAAAGGTGACCCTTTTTTAGGTTTTACAGTTAGTAGATGCGTGAAAGCCAACTGGGTTTTGCTTTCTAAAGCTGTGTTCTTGTTGATACATTATAATGCGTATTAATGATCAACAAGTTATTACGAAGTCAATCTTTGCACTAGTCAGAGTTTCAAAATTAAAATTTTTTTGAATTGAAAAAAACTGGTCTTCCTTTAAAATTAGAAAAAAAATTGGAAGATCAATTTGATTGTGTTTAATTCATTGTTTCTGAAACCGAAATGTTTGGAGATCAACACTTATGCATCTAAGTTGAACGTTGTCAGCGAAGTATAATTATCTTTAAGCACGTAAATTTAGAGAGCTATGGAGAATTGGTAGAGAATTATAGAGAATATAATTATAGCAATTATAATTATATAATAATTAATATATAGTTATATTAAATATAATTAAATGAGAATTATAGCAAATTATAGAGAATAGCTGTAGATTTATGGCAGTGAAAGGATCAATCTAGTTTTGGGCACCTTTTACACGTAATTTTCTTTTTGGGCTGGATGTAGGGAGAGAGGGATAGAAAAAGAAAAGGTCTGTTCATAGCCAGAATGTAGTCAAAAGTAGATAATACAACAGGTAAAGTAGAACGTTCGTGAAAATTTGTGAACAATTAAAAATTGACAAATGTGCAAAGATAGTGAAAATATTAGCTGGTGGTAAAATTATATCCTGAAATTGCCAAATTGTCTAGTGTAATATCGTTTGCAAAAAGAAAGAGAATAAATCTCAAGATGAAAAAAACAAATGGGACTACGGGCAGTAGAAGGAAAAGACAAACTAAAACAACGTGGATATTTCGCCTCTGTAAAACAAGGTGTCTTCAACACAAAAAAAAGGTAAAATCTAAAATAACCTAAAATCCAAAAACCAAGAAGTAAAAAAAATAATTGCTATTGTGCTTGAGCACAACAGAAGCTAAATTGAGTTGCTTCAATGGGAACACTGAAGTATGTTATAAATATTGGCGTCGTTTTAGTGCGTCTTTTCCTTCTACGGGCCGTAGTCCCGTTTGTTTTCTTCATCTTGAGATTTCCTTCACATTCCAGTTTAATCCGTGTGTTTTTACATTCTGACAAAACATGTGAATATACAGGTAGTTGCGATTGGGTTTGATATATTACTTTTGGTGGATTTTGTAATTTTGGCGTAGGATTGCAACCTTTTTTAAAAATTTTGGCTGGATTTGCAGCATTTTACAATTAAGAATTTCGAAGACGCTAAAGCACAGGATGGTTGGCCCCCAACCCCCCATTGCACTTCCTGGCTGAAGGGCCAAGAAACGGAGATCAGCACCGCCGGTAGGGACTGCAAAGTCTAACGCCGTATCCTTTACCTTCTAAAGAACTCGTATGTTCTTATGTCCGAAAATGAATTCTTGAACAAAGTATATATGTCAAAAAAGTATATATGTCAAAGTATATTATGTCAAATTGAAGGTAGTGTTACAGAAAACAATTTATTTAAGTTTTCAAAGTTGTGAAATTCGCTGTTTCTCAACATATTTATGAGCTAAATTCTGATTCATATATTAGCCAAAATATTTCAGTCACTACTGACGGTTCGTAGGGGTAAAAAATACAACATGTATTAACGTCCTTATTAAGTGTAAAAGCCTAAATACAGCAGTATGGAGATCTTCCATCCCGAACGATAAAGAAACATTAAAATTAAAAAACTCTAATATTCTGTTTTATGTTTCATCACTTCTTAATTTGTTGATTTAATGCTCATTTATCCTTGGAATAAAATGTATCAAATTCCCGGGTTTGATAATTTTAAAGCAATTTATACCTCCAGAATCATACTCGAAACGATTTTTTTAGAGAAAATAATCGCAATGTAATCTTAATTATTCTGTTTCGTGTAATTAATTTGATAATTACACACTTTGACACCAGTTTTCTTGCAACCAGTGTTTCCACTTTGAGGGATTTATCCCTTTCTGAGGGATTTCTAGGCCTTCCGCGGGATTACTTTCTCTGAAAAGGGATACGGGATTTTTCAGGGATAATTGAGATATTAAGGGATTTTCCCTACTAAAATAGAGATATTCAGTATTTTCAGTTTTGATGGTGTATTCAAGGATTTTTGTTGGTGTTTGGTGCAGCTTCCAGATATTTTTATCTTTCCCTGTAAGGATTTTGTTTTTCGTCAGTATGAGCGATATAGTGAGCTACGCGCCAACTTTTTCAAAATTGCTTGGCAACTGTTTCAAAATTCAACAGCGGCAATTGGAATTGGCTAGTTGAATAAGAAGAAACAAAAGGAAAGTAAAAGTAAAAATTTCTGAATCAATCTGACATATTAAAACTGGAATTGAAATAAACATTTTTGACAAGCTTTTTGCAGTAAAAGTTGCCTGTTATAGGTTTTATTGCTTTCTCTGATGACTGTTCAAAGTTAGAGGATGGACAAAGAAGTTATAAACTACTGTATTAAAACAATAAGCATCTTCATCAAGTTATCATTCACCAGTTCAAAGATTTATTTAATTAATTTAATTAATAATATTTATTTAAATATCATTCACATTCATCGTTCAAAGCGAAAGGACCTAGGTATGATTTATATTGCATTCTCAAAACCTGTTTCAAGAAAAGTGTTTTCATTTAAGTCAAAACTTGCTCGGTCGGAAATATTTGTTACCGAGTACCTAACATCAAAAAAGAAACAGATTCTTGACTTGGCTAAAAGTAAGCTCGGAAACAGAAATGTTTGGTCGAACAACGGGACAATTTTTGGAAAAAACTCAGCAGGAGAGATCCGTAAAATTAGAGCTATGGCTGAAGTGGTCCGTTTGCCGAATCCGACCGCATAATTTTGAGTTATGAAATTAATTTGTTGCACTACTTGTGTGTTTGTTTTCCTCTTTGCATTTTATAGCCAAAATGTCAGTTTCTTTCATGTTTATCTCTTTCTTTTTCCTTCTTCTTTCTGTCTACCAGACTTTTTTTTTTTTTTTCGTGATGACGCTTTGAATGAATTTGAACAAAACCGGTTTATTCTTGGAAGCCAAGCTCGTGACACACTTGCAGGGGATGATGAATGCATCGATCATTTTTCGTTGAATTGTCGCCCCAGTAATTATGTGAATCCGAATGATCTTTATGAGTATTCAAAACCTGTGAGTGCAGATGAAAGAACGATCGTGTTCTGGAATTGTCAAGGTCTAAGAACGGCATATTCTCCTTTATGCGAGATTTTAAGTTTACTGGATAAGAAACCGTATATTGTAGGCCTATGTGAGACATTTGTTTCTAGCAAGTCACTGCCCTGGGATTTTTCTTTTCCGGGATATGTTTGTGAGCGAAGAGAACGGACAACCATGGAGCAGGGCGGTCTATGTATTTTGATAAATGAAGGTACCCAATATTGGGTTAGGGATGACCTCTCCCTGTGGCTGGAAGGTAGGATCGAAACACTTTTCATCGAAATAAAAAATGAAGGAAAAAAAAATTTGATTTTGGGGTTAATTTACAAAAATCCGTCATGTGATATTAGTTTTTTTATTGATGAGTTTGAATTGTTATTAGATAAAATTAACAATGAAAATAAAAATAAATTTATGATGGGAGATTTTAATATTGATTTACTAAAAAAAACAAATACCTCAGATTTTGTTAATATGATGGTGTCACATGATAGTTTTCCTCTTGTAACTATTCCAACTCGGATTTCGCATCTTTCGGCCACCTTAATTGATAATTTCTTCGTTAATGGTGGATTACTTGAAAGATCCCAAGCAGATGTGATTGTGTCAGACGGGTCGGATCACCTTGTTTTAATAAGTAAAATAAAGCTGAATCAGTCAAAGGAAAATAAAAGGTGTGCAAGGGCATCGTTTTACCGTGAAATGAAAAGTAAAAACCTAAACAGTTTTGCAAATAAGATGGATGAAACGAATTTTTCGCGTGTAATAGAAGAAAAGTGTCCAAATGCAGCATATGACCTCTTCAGTGAGATAGTGACTAATGTAATGAATGAAACATGTCCCTTACGGAGAATCAACCCTAATAGAAATTTTCCTAAAAAACCATGGATAACAAAAGCCATTCTAATTTCAATAAAGCAGAAAAAACAACTTTATGTGATTTATTTAATAATAGTTCAAATGATAATTTAATAAAATTCAAAAAGTTTCGGAATATTTTAAATTCAGTAAAACGGAAAGCTCAGAAACTTCATTTCCAAAATGAATTTCATGAAAATCAAGGGAATATGAAAAATACATGGAAAACAATAAATAAACTTTTGGGTAATTTTCACAGTAGGGAGGAGGTGAGAGCCATGGAGACGACGGAAGGTCGTCTTGCTGATTCTCAACAAATGGCTGAGTTTCTGTGTGATTATTTTGCAAATGAAGGAAAAAGACTTTGCGATAACCTCGCTTGCCCTTACAAGCTTATTGCCTTTCTTGGCAGGCGAATGGCGAATAGTGTTTGTTTTCTTTTCTTAATAAATGTATATCTAAATATCTAAATGCCCTGCCAATATCCAGGGATTGTTTCAGACATGTTCTTATTTCCCTCTTGGTCATTCCAGTTGCTATTATCCAGGCATTTCAGTTAGTTATTTTTTAGATGAATACTGAGCCTTGTCTAGATGTTGACATCCAATCCGATTCATGTGATACTGATGAGTCAGGAGAAGTTAGACGTGCAAGGCAAGAAAGGAAACCAGCTAAGACAAAAAGAAAGAATGAAACAAAAACCTCTAAAAAGTCTCTCAAACTTTACAATGCTGGTTGGGAAAAACTTGATCTTTTTCGCGGTTGGTTGAAACCGGTGTCATCTTCTAAAGAGAAAGCTTTCTGCGTTGTCTGCAAGAAAGAGCTTCTGTGTGGAAAGTCAGAGCTCACAAAACATGCCAAATACAAAAAGCACATTCAAAATTTTGAAGAATGGGACAAGGCATGCAGATCCAGCGGTAAACTTGATACAATGGTTCAGAGCAATTACCAAGTTCAAGAAACAGAAGCCCGCTTAGTGAGTTTTGTAGTGGAAAATAACCTGTCTTTGGTTCTGGTTGAAGATTTGGTTTCATTGGTCAAAACTCTACCTCCTAGGAGTGTTCTAGAAAATGTGAAGCTTGCAAAGCAAAAAGCAACTAATATGATGAGACAGGGACTAGCTGGGTATTACAAAGACATTCTCATCAGGAAACTAAGAACGACTGCCTTCTCCGTAATTATCGACGAAACTACTGACATTAGCACCACCAAACAGCTAGCTATTTGTGTAATTTTTTGCTCAGAAGACTTGAAATTGGAGGTCGATCTAGTCGACCTAGTTGCATGTGAAGATGAGTCGGCGAAAGGGATATACGAGACTGTGAAGCTTAGTTTGCAAAGACTGGAGGTGCCCATGACCAATCTGATAGGTTTCTGTGCTGACACCACCAATACGATGATGGGTAACACAAATTCAGTTTCCTCTATGTTCAAGAGAGATTTTCCCTGGATAGTCATTGTCAAATGTACTTGCCACATGAGTCACTTGTGCGCCTCATATGCGTGTAAAAAACTCCCAAAAAGCTTGGAAGACCTCTGTAGAACGGTCTACTCACATTTTAGCATGAGTGCTAAGCGAGGGAGAGCCCTAAAAGAATTTCAGGACTACTGCAATCTCAAACCACACAAGATCCTGTCACCAGGGCAAACTAGGTGGCTTTCTCTTGAAGGTTGTGTCAAAAGACTCCTTCAGCAGTGGAATGCCTTGAAGCTATATTTCACGAACGTGGTTTTTGAAGACCCAACCCATGGCCATGATAAGGTCTTGGAAACCCTACAGAACCCACTGATGAAGACGCTACTCGAGTTTGTGTCCTTCGCACTCGGCCTCTTTAATGAATTCAACTGCCTATTCCAGACCGAGGATGGGTTGTTTTATCGCATTAGACAGGAGGCAGAAGAGCTGGTAAGAACCTTTGCTAGTAGCTTCATGAACTTATCATACATAAGGACCTTTTCCAACATTCTAGAACTGGACGAAAAGAATGAACCTCAATACCTACCACTTCGTCAAGTGTACCTGGGGATGGAAGCTCATGACAGCATGGCTTTGTTGTCATGTGACAAGCAAACAGAGCTGGACTTGGTATACAGGGCTGCCCGTGATTTTTACGTCGAAGCCATAGCACAAATCAAGGCAAGGTTCAAATTCGAAGACCCTATTTTTGAGTTTACAAAAGTGTTGGACCCGAAAGTTGCAAGAGAGCTGAGTGTGCGAACTCTGTCTCCATATCTCGACAAATTTAGCATGCCGGGGTGGGACAAAGCGAAAATCGACGCAGAGTGGAGACGCCAGGCCATGGTTGATCTTCCAGAAAATCTGAGTCTTGGCATTTCGTCAGCAAAGGAGTACTGGGGATACATATTGAACCTGAAGATTGGTGCTGGGGACTTGCGCTTTGCCCACCTTAAACAGGTGATACAGTGGTTCTTGACCCTTCCATTCAGCAACGTTGTGGTCGAGAGGCTTTTCAGTGATTTGAAAAATATTAAAACAGATCACCGCAACCGTTTGGGACAGTCGACAACAGCGGGTCTGTTGCAGTGTAAATACGGAATGAAAAGAGCTGGCACTAGTGCCATATCCATGAAGTTGGATACCGAGATGCAAAAACGACTGAAAGCTGTAAAGGCAAGCGCTACCTCAAAAGAGGCAGCTGAACTCGTATCCCAGCCAGGTCCCAGTGCTAGTGTCTCTAATTAGAGCGTTTTTAATTGTCCTGAATCAAACTGAAACCATTACCTAATTTGTGATATATTTGATTAATAAAAAAAAAAAATATAAACATGATATTTACTTTGACTGCGATGTGTAAGAGCATGCACATTTGAAGGTCATGTTCGATCGTTTGTCTATTTTCATCCTGTGCTTTCACCTTTCGGGCGAATGTGGCAAAAATTTTTGTATTGTTGGTTTAACAAACAAAAATAATGTTCTGTTCTTTGACTCTTGAACGAGAGGTTGAATTCTGCATTCGTTAGTATCCATGCTCAAGATAGGAGAATGCAAATTTTGGGATTTAGTTTTGAAGATTTTTTTTTGTTAAAAAAAATTATAGTGTTTGCATCTTCCAGTGCTTTTCAGTTCGTTCGGAGAGATTTTTATTTAAAACAATCGGGTGCTCAGACAGAAGCACACAGATGGACTTCGTGGACCAGGAAACCAGTAGCTAACTGTCGTGGATTAGCATGAGAGGGATTTTTCAAAGGATTATTGTTTAACCAAAAGGGATTTTTAGGGATTTTTCGTCTCTGATTCGGGATTTTTCAAAAAAGAAAGTGGAAACACTGCTTGCAACCTCAATTAATCGTAAGAGAATGCAGTAAAACTAGTATTCAAACATTTCAGATGTTTAGGATACAAAAGCTGATCGACTTGTTAGAGCCTTGCACACACTGAGGGAAGCTAAACAAAATCGGTCCTTTACTAACTGTGATTTGAAATACTGTGAAGATTATAAAGGGTAGCCTCAGTGTAATGTGTGTGAACATGTTGATGTCCGGTCAATATCAATTGGCCAGTCAAATGAATGTAACTTTACCATTGGCTGCACTCATTATTGCTGAACGTGTGCTTCCATGTTGGAGGTACACCCAATTTATTAAACTAATTTCAAAATTTTGGAGAAAAGTGCCATCTTAAAGTGTTAGATAGCAGAAACCCAAGTGTTATCCACACAAAGTAGAGAGTTACGTTAAAATTTATAATAAGCAAAATTCATACTTTCATTTTTTTCAAAATTTGTACCACTATACATTTCTAGTCCTGGTGCATTTTATTAAAGGCATTAGTGATAAACGGCAAAGATGAACTATTAAACCAAAGCTTTTGCAAGGTACTAACATGCTGAGGGAGGGGGGTGGAAGTGGATATTGGTGGTTATGACTAGTAAGGAGAAATCATCCAAAAAGGATATCGACAGTGAGAGGACCCATAAATTTATTCATCCGTAGTATCAGAAAAAAAATCAATAAATTAATTATCCTCCATGACTACCCCCCCCCCCTTCCCTAACCTAAATTTAGAAAATACCTTTTTTATTTTTTTTATACAAAATGGTTTTCTAAATTTAAAAAAAAAAGGTCACTCCGAATTAAAAAAAAAAAAAAACTCTTTTCCTCTCCCCCTATCTAATTTTTGTTAATTGGTGCCCGTGTTTTCATTTGTACTGTCAAGTGGGAGTACCTCTGATAGGTCACAGGTGTGTCACTAAACATTAATTATCAGAATTCTACTGATATTGTAAAATTTCACGAGTCATAAAATGTCTATTAAAGCTAGTTTTGAAGACATATCTTGTGTAATCTACGAAACAACAATTTTCGTTCCTTTTAAGTTTTGATTTTGCTCTTTACTTTCGTAAGAAAAACTTAGTTTCTTTTTTAATTAATTTTTGCTTCCTTTTTTTAACATACACAATAAATCTTACAGAAAAATCATCGTTTAATTTAAGTGATACAGAATCGAACATAGTTTTCGGTTGAAATGCGACATTAAATATAGGCTCTACACTGCCAAACAGTTTATTGAACAAAAATAGCAACAATTGACACCCATGTGACAAGAAAATATAATCATTTTTGATGCTAAAAATGAATATGTTTGTAATTAAGACCTTCACTGGTCATTCTTGTATCGTGCAGGCTTTTGGTTGTTTCGGTGTAAACTATAGTGTGGCAAGATACCCCGATTGCTTGAAAAAAACGAACAACTGTTGGTCACAGTTCAATTATGGTAAGTTTATTCCCTGAATTTACCAATGCAAGTAACCCCTTAATTTTGTATATTCTTTGGCGCCCCCAAAAACAAGAAGACATTTTAAAAATTCATTTCAACAGGAACATAAGAAATACTTTAATTGCAATCTGAAAAAAGCAAAAATTATTAGAGTTCTTGCACCTTGAAAAATTATAAGACGGCAATATGACCAACACCACACCCCCTCTTTATCATAAAAACAATAGATGAAACAATGGGGAGTTGATATAAGACAATAAAATTTCCCATTTGTTCACCTGCTGCTGTTTTCACATTCTTCAGTACTTTTGATATTCTAAAAGGTTGCTTTTTTAGAAGAACTAAAAAACTGAAAGGTAAGCTATTCTATGATCATAAATTAAAAATGGAAGAATTTAAACCAAAACTTGAAGCAAACAAAGTGTTACTAGAATTACAAATATCTGCCCGAAATTGAAACTGTGTGTCGGCATGAAATGCCTTTTGTTTTTTCTTGTTTTTATAAAAAAATGTTCCTTTTTTGGTCGTGTTTTGTGTTAAAGTGTCGAAATACTTCCAGTTTTCAATTCCACTTTTTTTTATAAACTTTTTGCTAATGTCTTTCTGTAAAAGGAAAAAAAAACTTTCTCGGTGGGGGTCAATATCTTTAGTTTCTGCTGGCCATGTTTTGTCCAGAAAGCAGAAAAACCTGGTTTCTTCTTTATTTCTGTACACCAGATGACAGTGAGACAAATACCGGTTAATACCAAGTTCCACAGAATAAGACTTAAACTAGAAACTGTGTTGATTCAGATGGTTCTGTCTGTGACCCACAATGATAATTTCTTAAGCCACATTGGCCTGCCTTAACATTAAGAAAGAAAAAGACCAAAAATGGGATTTTTAATGGCGGTTTTTGGTTTTTCCTTCATTATATTATTATGTTCGCGCAGAAGAAGAGAGGCGGTTGTTCTCTCGAAATATTCGCTTTCTGTGTTTTCTGCAGTATTTTTGTTTGGCCTCTAAAAACCCCATTTTTGATCGTTTTCTTTCCTCTCGTCTATTGCTATAAATCAAATACAATTTAAAACACTAGCATGTTACCTTTCTCACCGTTTTATTACAAGATTCAATTCAATAATGAACACTGATTCTGTTTCTTATTCAAATGAGTTAATGCAGAGGATAGCCTTTTCTCTCGGCGAATTTTTCTTTACAGATCAAATCGAGGGGAAGGGGGTTGTTCAGCTACTATTCAAATCCAAAAGATGATAAAAATTAAGAAAGAAATTGCACTAATTACAGGATCGATGGGGGAAGCACATTTTTATCGTTACCCCAACCCTATAGTAATCCTGTATCTGACCCCACTGTCTAATAATATTTGTTCATCGTTTTCTTGTTTTTTTAAAACAGTAAAAACTTTAGCATAATGGAGGGGACACCATTACGGGAGGGAACACCCTTTTCATATAAGGAGTAATTTCTGTTCATTTTAAGTTTTAATGTGGCTCCTTACTTTCAGTTAAAAAACTTGTTTTTTTTTAATTTAATTTCTGAACTTTCTTGAGTTAATGCATGTTTTGATTTCGGCTCTCCGCAGATGAATAATTAAAACGAAATTTGCATTTTTTTTGGCTTAATGGCTTTCTCATAGTTTTGATCGGACGATTTTAGGAAAAGGGGACGGGGGAGGAGACCCAGTTGCCCTTCAATTTTTTGGTTACTTAAAAAGGCAACTAGAACTTTTAGTTTTTTACGAAAGTTTTCATTAGTAAAAGATATACGTAACTTACGAATTAGCTTACATGACGAACTTGTATATTCGTATGTTTTTATTACGTATATGAGGGGGTTCACCTACTCGTCAATATCTCGCTCTTTACATAAAGCTTAAATTTTGTCCCAATTCCTTAAGAATGACCCCTGAATCACAAAGGCCGTAGAATAAGTAGCTGAAATTACTAAAAATTATTGAGCGTAAAGAGTGAGGTATTAGGAGGAGGTGAACCCCTTATATGCGTAATATTTTCTGTTCGTTTTAAGATTTAATGCTGCTTCTTACCTTGAGTTGAAAAAACTTTTTCATATTTATTTTTTCATTGTTTTTTAAAATAATACTAGAAAAACCTGCGCCCCCTTCGTGGAAATTTTCTTCCTCCACGGAAAGTTTCCCCCACATAACCCCCTCTTCTCAGCCCCTCCTCCCAACCAAAAAATCCCCCTGAAAAAGTCTCTACGCTTCCCAGTAACCATTACTATATGTAAACACTGGTCAAAGTTTATAGCTTGCGGCCCCTCGCACGGAGACTGTGGAGGAGTAAGTCGTCCCCAAAGACATAGTTATAAGGTTTTTCGACTATTCTGAATAAAATGGCTATCTCAGAATTTTTATCTGACGACTTTTTGAAAGAAATGAGCGTGGGAGGGGGCCTAGGTGACCTCCAATTTTTTGGTCACTTAAAAAGGGCACTATAAGTTTTTATTTACGTTCGAATGAGCCCTCGCAAAATTCTAGGACCACTATGTCGATACGATCACCCTGGGAAAAAAAATAAAATAAAAATAAACACGCATCCGTGATCTGTCTTCTGGCAAAAAATACAAAAATCCACATTTTTCTAGACAAGAGCTTGAAACTTGTACAGTATGGTTCTCTGACACGCTGAATCTGATGGTGTGATTTAAGATTCAGCATTAAAATGTGATTCTTTTGGTGTAACCATAATTGGTATCAAAATTCCGTTTTTTTAGAGTTTTTGGTTACTCTTGAGCCGGGTCGCTCCTTACTACAGTTCGTTACCACGAACCGTTTCATGACCGACAATACATTATATCATCCGACGAGTGATAAAATGGCCTTAGTTCTCCTTTGCCAATTTTCTGGTGAATATAAAGAAATTTTGTTTTATTATCAAGAATTTGAATACAGAATATAACTGATACATGTATACCGTGGAAGACCTCCAACGAAGAGCACTTAAATCACTAATAAAGACAATTACTAATACAATTAATAATTACTAATACTCACTAATAAAAAGAGAAACTGCTCAATGAGCTTTTCAGACGCCAAATCGACAGAGAATAGAGTTTTAGTTATTTTTTTTTCTGCAGCAAAACACTTCATCGAGTAAAAATACAAAAAAAAATATTATTACGAAGAGTGGAAACAGATAAAAAGTCAATCGAACAAGCTCGTTTTTTTTTCAGTACATTGAAGAAAATCTTCAGAAGAAAGAAATACTTCAGCAAAGACCAAAAAATTCTTCAAAATTCCCTATTAGCATATTATTCTTTGAAAAAGAAATCTAACAATTTAAGTTTTTTTTTTAAGTTCCTTTTGCTGTTGGATTTATCGAATTAATGAATTTGACCTCTGAACATCTTAAAGAAAATTATTACAAGAGTATGAATTGTCACATAAAAAACAATCAATTTCGAGCACTTATGATCACGAAAAATTAGGACGATTAGGCTGAACGAGAGTATAAAATAAAACGGCTAAAAAATACTAGAAAAAACATGGAACGTTATAGAATGCACTGAAATATTAAAGCTCGTATAACTTTATTCTACCGCTCGTCTATTTTTTCATCACTGTTTGAATTAATTCTAGTAGTGTGTTAAAAAGAACGTTATAGACTTTTTTTCTTTAGTTTCGATGATCTGGCATTGTTTTGAAAAATGATTTGAAAGACTACTGATTCAACTGCAAAATTTTGCATGCGCTACGAAATGTATTTTTAAGATCATTCCATCGATTAATGATCGTGTCACAAATTTCACCGGAAAGTAGAAGTAACTTACAAGTGTGGAAACTCGGATTAGTGTTGACAGGAAAAAAAACATCAAAGTCACGGAGTCCTAGGTGTTTCTTGGGATTATTTCAAGTATCGTAAATGTTCTTTTCTTTTCAAAAATTAAGATCCGAAAGTTATTATTACAGCGATTTTTGCAAATCAAACTAGTTTTTCCTTCATTACTACACTAAAAAAAATGCTAAGAAACGCAAAATGCTAGATGGCACTGTTGATTTAACCTCAAAGATATTACAAGTTTTTTTTTTTATAAGTTACCCACACTCTTCCATTTTCACTTTGAAGAGTTATTAATTGGATATATTCTGGTTTTTCACTCATTGTTAGTCACTAATTGAAACGATTAGCTGTTTCTTCACCATTCATTAACTTCTCTTTCTCTGTTGTTTTTCCTTCAATCCGTTTCCTTAATTCATCCATAATTCTGATAAATACATATTCATCTGTAATATTTACTTTCAGAAAATTCAACAGCAAATAATCCCCGTAATCAAAATTCATCTTCAGCTCTCGTACGGAGAGTCTTCTTAATCTAGGTGATAACAAAATACACAATCGGTACAAATAGTAAACACTTGTTATGACTAGCAGAATGAAAAACCAAAAAGAAAAGAATAAATATATTTTTTCATTAATTATATTAATTGCTAGCAAGCATAAAGAGTCGTGAATCTGTATTGTGCCACTAGGTCCAAATCTTTTAAATGTACACTTCGTCATGCGCGGAAAAATTATGTAGAGTGGATCAGTACGGACTTCGGGGTCCATATTCAAAAAGCTTAAAGCTCTGAATCCTAGAGTTACGAAGCCACCTCCCAAAAACCATTCATTAACTACAATCTGAAGTACTATGTTCACAAAGTATAAGGATTCACAGATAATGTATTTTAATCCAAAAAACTTGTGTCCTGATCGTGTGTTGTATAAATAATCTACTAGGTGCAAGATTTTTTCTTCTGTTTCAGGATTAATGGAAGATAAACTTTGAGAAGTCAGGCCATCTATTAGACTTTTCACTTTTCCGTTTTCAAAAGTTTTCCAGAGATAGTGTGGAGCGTAAAAAAAACAAGCCTGAAGTAAGAGGATAAAGGACACCCATTGATAATAGTTATGGTAAACTGGCTCTTCTTCGTCTATGGTTCCAATCCCTATGTATGGGATACTTTTTCCAACTTTCGGTTGATGGAAATGAGTTGGTAGAGAAAAAGTAGAAGAAACGTAACAAAACTGGTCCAAGGCCTCTTGCCTAACTTGAAAATCATCTTGCATGCATTGTATGGCCTTTCCTAAAATAATAAACGAGTTAAAATTATGTTACAATGGCTGTTTAGCAACTTGGATAAAAATCCCATGCATGCAATGAAAGAATTCTTAGAAGGAAGAGAGACAGGAAAAGAGAGAATGAAAGGACATAGCAACCGTGGATAGTCGTTCACACCCAAAATGAATAAGTATTTATAAACCCACCATAATTTACCTGATATTATGATAGGAGTAAAGAAGGGTCGGATGCAAAAATTAATTTTGGGGAAGGTTGTGATATTTCAAAGCCTAAAATAAACGGTAATTCCAAAGTAGTCAATTGGCTTGTTCTACCCAAAATTCCTTATCCCTCCCCCCTAAATTTTGAAGAATACCATATTTAAGAATGCTATATTTGGTGTTTTCTTTTCAAAATGCCTTTGTTTTTTGTTTTTTTTTTCACTGAGAAAGAAGAAAGAAACAAAATCTGACCCTCCCCCAGATATAAAGAATATGTTTTGACCACCCCCCCCCCCCATCCTAATCTTCATCGATTGATGCCCAAGCGTAAAAACGAAAAATGAGGCATGTCTAGAGGAATGATATTGCAATTTCGCTCTCACGAATTTAGTTTTCCACATTCAGAGCTGAAATAAGGGAAAATCAAGGGATTATGAACATTGAAGGACATAGGAGGAAAGCCTTGTACAATACAATTAAAGTGCCTACTAAGATCATTAGCTTTAATTGGAAGGCAACATTTACCATTGACCACTTTACACAATGGCATGGAAGGGAGGAAGATGCAGTTGAAAAGTCTATTCACCGACACATTGCCAGAATATTTTAGCTACTTTTCTGAATTTTTCACAGATAGCTTTCTTACGTTACAAAAACCGTAAGGATGAATGACTTACCAAAGAAGGACCAACTTGACGCAAGTATACAAGTCATAAGAAGTAGAGTGAAAGTCACTTTATAGTGTAGTCTTGCCACACCAGAATCGATTGTAACTTTCTTGTCCTTTTTTTGCCAAAAAGGTGCCACATTTTTGACGTCGTTCAGAACTGGTAGCATCTCCTCGCTCTAAAAATTCAAAAACGATTGTAATAAATGTCAAAAATACTGTTATTTTTGAATTATAGAAAGAAAGAATAGAAAAAAAACTGAGATTAATTCAAATCGTGTGTTTACTGACAATTTATGTACATCTGATGTATAGCTGAACCTAATTTAACTGCACCAAATATTTCATATTTGGCTGCTTTATGGATTTTGATAATTAATAGATTTCTGTTTTTTAGTTTTTCTGGTCTTTTAACGATTCTTCGTCTTTTTATCCGTTTTTTCAACTTTTTGGCCTCTTACGGTTTCTGTTTCCGCTCTTTTTGGTTCCCGGCTCTACAGAAGATACCTTGTTTGATACAGGCGAAATATTCAATGGAATTGAATATTTGTTCAATAAATGTAAGGTATAGTTGGATGGGTGAACTGATGAGAGTCTTAGGATACATTATTCTCCCCAGAGCACTTTGTCACAGTAGTTCATCTATTGAATATTCTTAATAATCTGCTGTTTTTTAGCACTTAGAAGAAAATATAGTTTCAAATTTTACTGTCTGTGGTTATTGTGTTTTATTTTCTCCCTTTTTTACTAAACAGCACTAAAAAAAAAGATGATAAATGATGGAAACCTTGTGATTGAAACCTTTCAGCTATTGTTTTAGTCAAAAATACCTCTATCTGAACGGCCGTAAGTATCTTATCATCATTATACACCACAAACAAACTGATTAATATTTACGAATCATGGTATTATTCGTAATGCTAAACCACTAGAAACGATTTCACAGAAGATTTCAGAATACTTTTATCAACATTAAGTCTGTGGTAAAATAGTAGAAATAAAAGGAGTTTTAGTTCTCTTTATCTTCTTGTTTGAAATTTCAAAGAGGCTTTTTCGTATAATCTCATCACTGGAACCAAACTTTGGAAATAAAACAAATGCAAGTAGTTACTAAGAGGTTAGAAATGACCCAATTTTGTATGATTAAATTTACATTGTATATTTCCTATTTTATGTTGTGTATTTTCCAGGATAAAATCAGCCAGTGTATATAAAGTACATCCGGAATCTATTGATATGTCTCCGAAAGTAGTTTTTCCCGCGCTATTATAATTAAATAACACCTATGATAACTTTTTGTAAGCTTTCTTGCGTGTTTCTGAAAGTAATCTTTTCACAAATATAATAATCAAATAACAAATAGGACAAGTTTTCCTACGCTTTCCTTCGTTTTTTCAAAAGACTTTTTCTATGTGTTTCTTGTAAGAAGGTCTAATATTAATAATCGTTAATTCCACGGGTTATAACCCCAGAGGTCCGGAGGCAGGGACCTTAGATAGTGCAAATTGGTAATTGTTTAAACATAATTTTTGTAATAAAGTTTCGGAGCTGTACAGTGTATCAGGAAAGGCTAAAGGTATTAAGTTGAAACCTTAAAAGCATGTTTAGAGGGTGTTGAAGCAAACCAAAAGACGCTATGCGCATCCAGGCTATCAAACACCACATCTACAATATCTCACAAAGGGTTATGTGTACTATCTTGGAACTTTGAGGCAATGCCGAGGGTTCAATGGGCACTAATTTCTGACTTGGGGGAAATGGTCGAGCTGCATCAAATGCAGTGTCTACATAAGGTTTTGAAAAGAGGGTATCTGCAGAGCCCCAGGAATGGCTTAGGGTATTGGCTGGAAACTTTCAGAGCATGTTGAGGAGGATGTTGAAGGAGGATGTAATATATTAAAATAATTTTTTTTTAAAAGAGGCTTACGGTATGGGGTGAGAACTTTCAAGGAATACTGAGGGGTTGTTGAAGTAGATCAAGAGACGCTCTGTGACTTCAGGTTGTCAAAAGGGCATATCCCCAACGTCTCACAACAGCTGAAGGCATTAAAGTAAAACTTTGGGAGAACACTGAATTAACTTTAAAGTTATGCACCAAAGCTACAGGCCTAAAATATTTACTCAATTTAAAAAAAAAAACAGAGAGGAAAACCCATAAAGGGAAAGTGAATTTGATTAAAAAAATGACACAGTCAAATTCAGTATACCATACCTTAGGCAAGTTTTTTTTTAACCTTTTTCCTACAAAAACACACATAGGTTTTTTTCGACTAGAGGGGGCATTAAGGGGAGGCCAAATTCAAAACTGAAAAACAAAAGCATGAAAATGGTATAAAGATTATGCTATAAATTCGGAGAGTTCTAGGGTTGATTGTTCCATAGCAAAGGTAATATATTATCAGGATTCGGCTCTTTAGAAAGTAAATTCAAAGTTCTATCCAGCGATTAAAGTTACAAAAAAAGATTTTGCCACAGTAAAGTGAATTTTCAGCCGTTTTATGGCACAAAACGACAACTTTAGCCAAAGGTGGCCAAGTACCATTGATTGAAATTCTGACATAGGGACCCGATTCAGAACTATCTAGAAACTACACATTGAGCTTTCCAGTCCTAACGTTGAGAATCATTTAAAGCTTCATTTAAACTACTTTACTCGTTAGAGCCTTCGTAAAACTATGTACACTGGTTTGTAATTGCGGATAAGCCATATGTAATGAGTTGGAGGTAATACTCTTGTTGATAGAAGAGCATCATCAAGTACAGAAAATTTTATTGTGACTAAGATGGGCCCAGGATTGCACTAGTAGTCTCTGGTGGTGGTCCCAACTGGTGGTCCTAGGGACTTCTTGCTATCTGGTTAGAAACTGGCTTAAGCGCTTTGGTGTAGACCTGAGAAGATGTGCTGGTCCACATCCTTCACTAGTTCTGGGACCGTTGCTTTTCTCGAGTCAAAAATTTTTTCAACGATTTAAAGATATGAAAATTGCAACTTGGAACGTTACTACTACTACTACTTCTAATAACTCAGTGCAGCACCAAGCCGTCTGAGGCCAACACAGCTACGCACGCTCCTCCTCAAATCTAACCTATTCAAGGCCTCCTTCTTTACACACTCCCAGGAAGTTCCCATTTCCTTTAAATCTTTATTTATGACATCCTCCCAACCCGGACGAGGACGACCTGCTTTCCTTGTAACCCCAGACGGTTGGCCAAAAAGGACAATCTTTGGCAATCTGCCATCCTTCATCCGCACAACGTGGCCTAGCCATCTTAACCTTTCTTTCATTATAGCCCTGGATAGTGGGATTGAACCACAATTTTTGTACAACATACTGTTTGAGATACGGTCAGTCAGCCGGGTACCCAGAACAATCCGTAGACAATTTTGACTAAAGACAACAATCCATAACTATCGATATTTTGATTAAAGAATTCAGATGCTGTCGATTCAGCTGATTGAAGAGCTTTAGCGAAGGTCTTATCCATGTATAGTGGGGCTAGGCACTTATCCCCCCGGAAAATACCCCCATCGCGGAAAATACCCCCCCCCCCCAGGAAATGCCCCTTACCCCGCGAAAAATACCCCCTTGGTTGGTAAGTCTCCCGAAATTTCTAAGAACACGAGGCGGAGGCGGGGATGAGGAAGGAGCAGTCCTCCTCCTATACCAAATGGATTCTGCTCATTTTAGGGCTGGATGTTACTATCTACTTTCATAGTAACAGTGTTGACCAGAAATATTCCCAGAAATCAAGAGGGATTAAAAATCAATTTCACACTTTTGATGCGTTATTAAAGTTTTTTGGTACACCCCCCACCCCAAAAAAAAGAAGAAAACTTGAACAAAAGTACTGGATACAGCACTGGGGATTATACATCAATTTCTACCTCCATCCCCCCTCGTCTCTCCCTTAGAACTCATTCTGTATTTATCTGAAGGCTTAATGAGAGTTGGGTGTTTTGGCATTACAATGCAGCATTAGAGGCATCTCCCTCCCTAACTAGTCGAAATATTTTTTAAGGTCTAAATAAAGTTCACTGTCTTAGCTAAATTGCCTGTTGTTTCACAATTCCAAAAATCTGCACATAAGGAGTTTATACCTCTACAACAGTGTTCTCTGATGGTTTTGTGGTTAGGGAGGGAGGGAGATGCCTCTGAGGGTGCATATTAAAGCCAAAACATCCCAACTCTCATTGGACCTTCATATAAATACAGTTCTAAGGCAGAGACGACAGAAGTGAGAAGGTAGATATATAATTGATACTATAATCCTCGGGGTCTTATCTAGGATTTTCGTCTGAGCTGGTCAGGGGGGGGGGGTATCGAAAAACTTTAAAAAAGGATTCAAAATATAAAATGAATATTTAATCCCTCTAGATTTCTGGGAATATGTCTACGCTGTTATTATGAAAGTAAAGAGTAACATTAAACCCCAAAATGAGCAGAATTTACTCCGTATATGAAGGGGACTGTCCCTTCCACATCCCCACTTCCACCTCACGGTCTCAGAAGGGTTCTTATTATGTCAGAAATTGAGAGTTCTACTCCTTTTTTCATGTCTCGAAAGTTACTGGAGACCAACCAGTCGCAGGGAGCGGGGTATTTGGTGCGGGGGGAATTTTCATCGTGGGGTATTTTCCATGGGCGGGGAGGGTAAACGCCAGCTCCCTTGTGTGGTATATCAGACAAATACGCTAAAGTGATTAGTGATATGTACGACAGTAACACTGCTGCGGTTAAGGTAGGAAATGAGGTTAGCAGCTGGTTTCGTGTTAAATCAGGATTTCAGCTGGGCTGTGTTCTATTCTCATTTATATGGATCATTTCGATGGACCTTGTCTTAAGGAGTACAGGAAAGACAGTGGGAGAACACGGAATCAAATGGGGAGGAAAAACTTTCCTGGACTTAGATTATGCTGAATGATTTAAGAATTCTAGATGAAAGTGTGAGCAAAACGAATGAACTTTTAGAGGTTTTGCGAGTTCAGGGTGCAACAATAGGTATAAAAATTAATGCTAAGAAGACTAAGTCGCTAAGGCTAGGGATAAGTGAAGATGAAAAGATGAAGTTGGGTAAACAAAAGATCGATCAAGTGAACAGCTTCACTTACCTTGGTAGTATTATTAGTAAAGACGGTGAGAGCAGTGAAGATGTTAAAAGTAGAATAGCCAAGGCTCAGGGGTCTTATCACAGTTAAAAAAAAAAAGTTTGAAAGAATAGGAAGATAAGTCTGCATACAAAGATTAGAGTATTGGAAGCTGCTGTGATGAGAGTGGTCAAATATGGTTCTGAAGCATGGGCACTCCGAAAAACTGAGGAAGATTTACTAGATGTTTTCCAGAGAACTTGCATACGCATTGCTTTGGGTACCCGACTGACTGACCATATTTCAAACAGTAGATTGTAAGAAAAGTGTGGTTCAACTCCGCTTTCTAGGGCTATAATGAGCGAAAGGTTGAGATGGCTAGGGCATGTTGTTGCAGATGAAGGATGGCAGATTGCAGAAGACTATTTTTTTTTACCAACCGTCTGAGGCTAAACAGAAAGAAGATCATCCGCGGTTGGGTTGGGAGGATGTCGTAAAGAAAGATCTAAGGGAAATGACAACTTCCTGGGAGGGTTTAAAGAGGGATTCTTTGAACAGACTAAGATGCAGCAAAAGCATGCGTAGCTGTTTTGGCCTTAGGCGGCTTTATGCTGCAGTGAGTTGTTAGTAGCAGTAGTAGTAATATAAGTCATTATAAAGGAGCACCAATCAATTTTTGTGTAGGCTGAGGCAGTGTGATTGAAACCTCAAGATGTGACTTTAAACCCAAATTTCCTTGAGATTAAAACAGAAAGTGGGTTTTTAAGGGGTTGAAAATTTATCTATGAATATTTTTGGATTTATTCTAAATTAATTTTGGCACCAAAGACAGCTGAAGCTAATCAATACAAACCAAAATTCAAGAAAAAAAAATTCTATAAACCAAAGTTGACCTAGCACAGGATATTGAACAAATAGTGCAATCCTTGTGGACTAACTGAAACCCAAACATTTTCAAAAGCTTAGAGGAAATTCTGAAACGTCAGTTTCACCCAGGACCACAAAAACCACCAAATTGCTTCAAATCTCAATCGCTCTACAAACGGTATTAAACAATCTAAACCCAAACACAGGGAATGTATTAGAGATAAACAAAGAAAAGAGCAACTCAGTTCAGCCTATTGAACATAATCAGCACGGGAAATAACACCTTAAACCAACAAGTTGAGAATAAACTTATTCTAGTACATGAATTTGGGCCAAACGACCAAACTGAGAATACTCGACCTAATCAAGTCAAATAAAAGACTCACTGCATCCATTTCAATTCAATGTAACAACTCTTTACTAGAGACTCAGAATCTCCACCAAATCTTAAACTTTACTGATTTATATGTATAATTTATAAGCCTAGGCTATACACCTTAACACAAGGATATGAACTTTTTCTCGATCCAAAATTTAGTATTTTCGTTATCAATTTCATTAAAGAAGAATAAAGTCTAGTGAAGTCAATAACAGTAAATTTTACTGATTAATTAATTATACTAATGAGTCAGCTTTATTTTTTAATACCTTTACTTTTTAAGTCAGCTTTATTTTCTTCAGATTATCTTTTCTTCACTTTTCTTCTTCTTTTACATAGAAGCATTCATCGTAAACAAGTACAGGACTACCTTAGTCCTGCCCTAGGATGAACGCTAGACTACCATCAGCAAATGAAGTTGGTTATTCTTATACAACTCTGAATAAGTTATGCCGGCTTTGCCTGTCATACAAACTATCTGTTTTGGCTTTACTCTAATTAGCTATGGCTTGGCTAATCTCATGTACTTCCATCAAGATAATAAAATTCAGTTTTGGCTTTACTATAATTATCCATGGCTTGGCTCTCAAGTCTCCCACCAAGTTGATCAAATTCCCAAATATACAGACTATATAAAAGAAATAGCTTTCCACATGAAAAACCAGGATCACATTCCATGTAGCAGAGCGTTGTTCATTCTTATTATTACTTTTTGTATAGCCAATGAGACTATTATCATTCATATTATGATATTCATAGCTTTAATTTGTTTTCTTCTTATTATATTACTCTTTCTTTAAACAATTCTCTCTTAATGAAATACTCTTTAAATAGTTGAACGCCATCCCTGCTTCTCTTCCCACAACAACTTGGCTCCCCTGCGAAACCAGTTTCATAATGACAAACTAATACTTGGTGCACGTTGTTTTTTACAATCAGTGCAAACTACATTCCATTGCTCACACTTATCCTAATGACAATTGGAGCATAAGAATCCCCTTGCATTCGAGTCATAAACTTTTCCAGTATATAAGTTACAATATTATACTGAATTAATTTAAAATTCAGATTCCAGTGATTTGAAGAAAAGTGTGGAGCTACATTAACTCAAAGATGAGTAGAAATAAAGGTAAATAATTTTTCCAACGTAAAACTGACATAAGTTACAGTCAATAAATAAATCAGATAAAAAATGAACAGAAACTACGATATATAATTAAGTCAGACCCAACACAATCGGAAACTACCACAGAGGGGAATAGGGCTAACGCCCCCTGCACCTTCTAAAGACCACTAAAATATTTACACTGTCTGAATTTAAAATTATTTCTGTCTGACATAAAACAATTATCTTACTTTATTTCTGCTAATCTTTAGGTTAAGATAGCTCTTTAATTTTTTTCTTAAAATTTCTTTTTGTAAAAGAAGTTTTTCAAATTAATTTGTGGTCGTTTTTTTAATTGACACATTCTTTTTTATTGGTTAAAGAGGAAAATATTTTAAATCATTTCGATTTTTCTTTAAAAGAATCAAGATTTCGGTTTACTATTTATTTGTTGGACAAAATTTTTCAGCAGTTTTTAATAATAGTTGGACAACAATGCTTTGGATTGATGGGTACGGGGAAAATTACCCAACCTATGGGTTGAAAATCTGCATAATCCTCGGATTCTATAGGGCTGACTAAATTATAAGCCCCCTCACATCATAACCTGGAGTATAGACAAATATTAATCAACCATCCCCTTCTGCATACCCTGCAAGTTTCAACTTAATTCCTTTAAGTTCCCCTTTTGATCACCCTAGACACACATAGCGCATTTTGATACGGTTCAGTCTCCCCATCTGAACATCCTAACAATTTCAACTTAATATCCTAAGCTGTTCCTGAGAAATTACAGCCATGCCCTTTAGATCACACAGGATATACATAGTGTCTATTGGTTTAGCTCAAATCCCCAGAGGCATACCCTGAAGGTCTAACGTAATCCTCTGAGTTTTTCATGGGATATTACAATGACACCCTTCTAGCAATTTGTATTGACACAGTTTACTTTCACGTAATTTTACGGTTCCTAAGCGTTTACCCCTGGAAAATAGTCCACCCCCCTGCGGGAAATACCCCCAGTAAATATTCTCCCCCCCCCGGAAAATTCCCTCTCACACCGGAAAAGACCCCCCGCAAAAAATACATACAAAAGAATAAGATTTTTTCAAATTTGAGAATTTTATTTGAGTTTTTGTGCTAAGGAAAGTGAAAAAGAAGAATTTACACACCATAAGTATCTTAATAATTTAGGAAAAAAACCACTGCTTCTCTCTCACTGCTACTCTCTCTCTCCTCAACACCAATGCTAAAGATGTAGAATGAAAATATATGTGGGAACTAAGAAGAATTAGACAACAAGTCCCAATCATTTAGTTTTCATCTGAAGGCTCAGTGAGGCTTAGAAAATTACGTCCTTGAAACGTACTTCTTTGATGTCTTACCACCCCCTCCCTACACAAAGATCTACGTTCTCCCCTTAACAATAGGCCACTGCATTAAGAAACAAATGACTTCAGTTAAATAAATGGTTAAAATAAATGCTAGAAAAACTTTTGTGCAAAAAGAAGGGAAGTGTCACCTTACAGCACTTTAACGGACATTACCCACATTTTTTTATGAAAAATTCTTGACAGGCAATTTGATCCCCACTGAAAGGAAATTATTCGCAAAATTTTCTCCACACTGAAAATCCCCCCCCCCCTGCAGAAAACTCCCTCGCGAAAAATGTCCGTATGTTTCCCGATAACAAATACTATGTGTAAAATAATGGACAAATTACAAAACTTAAAAAGGTACCTAAACTTCTACAATGTGGTTCTCCGATTGTTTTGTAGTTAGGGAAGGAGAAAGATGTCTCACAGGGTACATTTTAATGCCAAAACATCTCAGCTCTGATTGAGCCATTAAACAAATGAAGAATTAGTTCTAAGTTGAGACAAGGAGAGGGTGAGGTAGAAATTAATTTATGATTCCCAGGACCATAAACAGTATTTTTTTCTTTTTTTGGGGGGTATTTTTTAGGAGGAGAGGGGGTAGAAAAGAAACTTTCAAAAACGTATCAAAAATGTGAAATCGATATCTAATCCCTTGTGAATTCTGGTCTACGCTGTTATTATGAAAGTAAAGAATAATATTAAACCCCTAAATGAACAGAATTTATTCCGTATACAAGGGAGACTGCCCCTTCCTTATCATCAACTCTACCTTACTACCACACTAGCACCAGAAACTTTGGAGTGTGCTCATTAGATCAGAAATTAAGAGCTCTAGTCCCTTCTTTTAAGTCCAAAGTGACTGGAGACCAGCCAGCCGCGTGGGGATAGTTTATTACGGGGAGCGGGTATTTTGTGTGGGGTTGTATTTTCCGGGGGGTAATTTTCTGCTGGAGAAATTTTCCAGGGGATATTTTCTGAGGGGGTATTTCCGGGGGAAAAGGGATAAACGCCAGTCACCTATTTTTACATCCTCCTAAACTCTCTTGAAATTTTAGATCTTATACCCTATTCCATTCTTGAGTTATTGCATCAGTGCCATTTTGACAACCTGGATCCACTTAAACTTTTTTGATTTAGATCAATAGTAGTAATAGTAGTCGTGGAAGTGGTAGTAGTAGTAGTCGTAGAGGTAGAAGTAATATTAGTAGCAGTATTTGTAGCATGTAGTGACAGTTGCAGTTGCAAGTAGTCACAGCCACAAGCAGTTGCAGTCGTAAGTAGCTTCAGACACAAGTAGTTGTTGCAGTCAAAGTCACAAGCAGTTGGAGTCTCAGTCGAAAGTTTTCACAACTGCAAGTAGTCACAAATGCAGGCAGTCAAAGTCGTAGAAAGTCACAATAGCAGCAGAACTAGTTTCAATATAAGCATTAGTTGTAGCAGGTGTTGGCATTTACCTTACCCTTCTCTAGACACCCCCGTAAATTTTGAGAAATAACTCCCCCCCCCCCCCTACATTCGCGTAAATTGTCACCACCGCCTGTCAGAATCACTTGATAGCTGCGGCTTTTCAATAATTTGATTGTCTTTTGACATTTTTGAAGAGGTCTAATGGGAGTAAATTCTTCCGGATGTGTTAGGGTTCAATCCATGTTTCCAGTAATTAATGGAAGATCTAAACATACTTTATTAATAAATTAACATTTTGAACAGTTTAGCTAGATGATTTCCATATTAGTTTCCATGATATTCTTTTGAAAACAGTTCATTAAGAATAAGGATGACTAAACCCTTTCAAATTTCAAAAAAAGCCTTTACAATTTGAAAGAGAATAGACTTGAATCAGTTTAGGTATAAACAACTTTCTTTTTTTCCCGTAACCAGTGTCCCAAAAAAACACGAATCCAGGGAACCAGTATACAAAATACTGTAGATTAAGAGAAGGTCAATGTGATGCCCGCAGACTGTTCTCAGATCCTACGAGATTGTTCTCCAATGCTTAGCTTACGATTTGTATAGTTCTACTTGATGAGGCAAAGCTTGTTATTATACTGAGAGGCTTGACCTAACTATGTCGGCTATCATTATCCGTTTTTTATTCTTTATTTGTCAAATTCTTCAATGAACGCCATCTTTGAATCAATTTACGAATTATTTTAATAAGTATGGCACGCAGTCACGAGTTTAAATTACAATCTAACAGATGAAATGAAAGAAATTAGACTATTACGTAGGTCGTGATAAGATAGTAGGATATTATATATCTAACCAAAAACAAGCAAACAATGTACAATATGACACTGATCTCCACAAAAGCTCCATGACCTGTAAAGGGGAAAGGGGAGATAAACATACTATTTGATCATTAATTCATAAACAAAAAACAAATCAAAAAGAGAGAGAGAAAAAAATAGGGAAGGGGAAAGATATGTAGTGGGAAGAATTTCAGCAAATTACAAGAATTTATTCTGATCACTCATTTATGGTTTATGTTAATGATCTGATTTCGGCGGTAAAAAATACCAGGCCTCTGGCATGCTGCAAGCTGTGTCATTCTGATGCTCGGTCGTGTTCCAATACTAATTCTAACGAAGATTTTCTTGTTGCTTTTGCTGATGATACCACCCTTGGGACCATTGGGAAGACGGAATGTAATATCAAGTCTAATCTTGTGGCATTATTCGAGAGAGTTATTTCATGGTTTAATGCAAATTACTTGGTCTTGAATGTTGATAAGTCACATTTTCTTATTTTTCTCGAATTGGTATAGCTTTCCCTCAGCTTACACACCTTCAGGTGTCACAAGGCTCCTTGTGTAGACCAGAGAATCGGGTGGTCCGGCTTCTTGGTATCCTGCTTGATGAGAATTTTTCATTCAGAAACCATGTAGCCATGATTAGGGTTAAGGTCTCACGGAGTTTGGGTATCATTCGAAAACTTAGACACACATTTCCTGGATCTATTCTGAAACTTCCTTTTTTCTGTCTTGTCCAGTCATATGTTTCTTATTGCCCCATTGTATGGATGTCTACTTTTCCGTCTACGCTGCGGTCACTTTCTGTCATGTATAATAAAGCACGGCGTCTGGTTATGGACACCAACCGTTCTTCACCAACACCGCTCTTAAGTCTAGGGTTTCTTTACATTATTTTTTGTGCTTCTTTTGTCTTTCATCAGCTTCACGGCAATCTTCCAAAATCTCTTCGGAAAACTCCTATGTTTATTCAGCTCCATATTGCTTTCGTTCTTCAAATAATATCTACATTCCTCCAACCCCTACTATTCGATCAGATTTCAATCCCCTCATTGCTTGTCAACAGATCTGGAATTCACTCCCTTCTTCAGTACAGAGATGCCACTTATTTGGGACTTTTAAAAGGATTCTTGAGGATCATTTAATAAAGAATCAAATAGAATAACTTTTTTTCCTCTGAGGAGTTGTTGTCCCCTGAGTTCTGTTCATGGTGTATGGTTGTCTTCTCTGCGCTTTGATTCCCAGGCCTCGAGTATGTTCTCTATGTTCAGATATATTCTATTGTTCTCTTTTTTTTGTAGTTGTTGCTTATATTTGTATTCCACTTATACATATTGCTTATATTGTAGTTGTTATTTGTATTTTTTTTTTGTACCCCCGTTGTATCCCTGGCCATGGAGCCTTTCGAGGGGGAAAAAGTGTATTGTAGTTCCGTTTTGAATTGTATTTTGTATTGTATTGCATTGAATAATAATGATAAACTTCTTCTTCTTCATAAACAAAAAATTATAAATAAAACTAGATCGTCCACAACAATTAATAATAATAACGGAGAAAAAAGTTAAAAATAATGAATGTAAAATCATACAGAAACGGAAACAATTTCAGTCTTTTTGGGGTACCAAAGGAGTGGTATATCGAAGCGAACCAGAAAACAGTATTCCATATAATGACACGCAACTAAGGGACAGAAAATGATATCAAATCTTACTGTGAAGTATCCAGAATCTAAATATTCTGAGAGCTACAGAGCTGATAGGTCAATCAGATTTAAAGGATAAAGTAAATCGAAGGGATCTGAGAAGATTACCATGGAGCTAAAGAAAACTGAAAGATGCATAGGAAAGAATATAAAGCTTCTCAAAATCTATTTATGGATTAGTTGCTGAACGGTTTGTTCTCTAGATTAGACTAATGGCTTTATTGTAACCATTAGAAAGCGGTTTAAGACAAGAAGGGAAAGTAGATATCCATATAACTGGAAAGTAAAAAACACTTACGACTGAATTAACCATTGAAAGAGAATTCGGTAAACATTAAGCAGTTCATATTATTGACCTACAAATAAAGTGAACATACCACTAGATGCCACTACTTATGCTCTTTCTGAATATAATAATTGCTTTTCTTGCAAATTCAGTCTTAAGCCTTTTTCGGCCGCTTGCAAGTGACAATTTCTTTTTATGTTTTTTGGTATAAAAAGGTAAAACATTGGTTTGAAACTTACAATTTCATTATAAATCCATTTTGTTAAAGTTATATAATTCGAAAGCATTGATTTTTTACAATTAAATTGGAAAAAAATTCGAAAACAATTTCTCCATTTTTCTATCCGCCATGTTTCTTCTGTCGGCTTTGATATTTTTCGATATATAGTTGAAACGGCTGTTTTTAAGCGACCTAACATAATAAGAAGAAACTATGGTAGAATTGTTTTGATTTTTTTTTATTCAACTTTACCTTGACAAAAGAATGTTTGTGAGTTAAACATCTTTTACAAATTGGAATTATAATGACGTAGTAAGTTTGAAACAAATTTTATAGTCCATTTTACATCCAAAAAAATATGGAGTGAAATTATTATTTTCAAGAGTCCTAAAGGGCATATAATTGAATTTGCGAGAAAAGCGATGATTACATTCAGAAAGACCATAAATAATGACATCTAATCGTATATTCACTTTATTTGTAGGTCAATAATATGAACAGTTCAATATTTACCGAGAATTCCCATAAATGACCAAGGACATCTATGTTAATAAAATCGGATGGTGATAAAAAGGCAAGTTTTCCTCGAGAAGGATACCTTAGATAAGTACATTGCCAAAAAAAAAAAAGGTAAAGGATACGGCATTAGACTTTACAGTCCGTACCGGCGGTGCTATGGGGGCCAGCCAACCTGTACTTTCGCACACCCTTCCTTTTTACCTTCCCCAGATTTCTCCAGGTACCCATTTAGAGCTGGGTCGACTCTGGCAAAGCTTACAGAGACACGCCACTGACCCCCGTCCCAAACTGAAGAATTGGGTACACTGGGATTCGAACCCGCGTCCTCTCACGAAGGGATGACAAGGGATATCGAATCCAGCTCACCAACCCACTCGGCCAGGGCGGCCAACCTTTGATCAACTAATAGTGTTTCAATTTAAGGATTTCAGATAGTTGAGGATAAACCTGAGCTACGAGAGAAAAAACTAAAAGCTATATTTAGAAACGTTTAGGACAAGAGAGTTTGCATCAAACCAATTTCAATTCAGAACAAATGAAAAGAAGGTACTAAATGCCTTTATGATTATTCATTGATTTCTATTCTAGCACACTGTGACCACAAGAATAGTAAGGTTACCTTGGATTCAAAACTATATGCAAAACCTCAAATCCAATTCAGAACTTAGCTTCTAAAGCTATGAGCGGCTATCAAGTGATAAAATGACGTGTTCAAATTCGCAAATGCAAACTATAATAAATGCAGACGAATTAGAAAATAACTAAGAGCTATTTGAAAATTTCTTATCTTGAATCTTTAAGTTGCTTATCTTTTCCGGTAAGACATCCACTTTTAAATATTTAGTGTTGTGCAATTAATTCGTCACGTACAGTCTTATCAAATTTAGTCTCAATTACGTTATTAAGAACAAATACAAAGATATGCCCTAAGTTCACGTAGGTAAACGACAGGCAAGTAGCGTCATAGCCTAGAGGGTTTGGGAACTTAGACCATCTACCTTTAGATATGAAAAACTACAAACTAAGACATAGTGTCTTATTAGATTAATCAAAAATACCCTTTTCCCCAAATATTCAAATAAATAGGTGGGATATCTGCCTAATCTTTAGGGTCCTATAGAACTGACCGAACTCTAACCCACGTCACGTTACAACCTTGAGTATAGACAAATATTAATCAACCATTACCCTCCATATGCCCTGAACGTTTTAATTTAACTCCCTTCACCTTTACTTAGATATTATAGACACACCCTTTTCACAACCTTGTGTGTCTTTTTCTTTGTCAACTTTCCAATCAACAGCTCTGACAGTTTTACCTAAATACCCCTAGTTGTTCATGTGATATCATAGATATGCTCTTCATAGTACATCTTCACATAGATATAGTATGTATATAGTATCTTTTGATTTATTTTAACCTTCCTAAAAACATGCCCCAAATTTTTAACATAATACCCTTACTTTTATACTGGGATATTGTACAGACACCTCTTTGACAATTTGGGCACATAGTTTATTTACAGTTATATTCACATCCCCCTCAGCTTTACCTGAAAATTTCAACTTGATACCAAACTAAATTCCTACGTGGAGTCCTAAGTAAATCCCTTTAATTAATCAAAGTAGAAAACCCTAAGTCACGCCCTTCCAGCCATGGTGCCCGAGGCAGCCGCTTCAGTTGCCCCCTCCTCCTTGAACGACCCTGGTAGTTATCGTAGCTGTGATTTCATGTATTCGCAATGGTAATTTCTAATAATTGCGGTCAAAAATAGTTAGAGTCGCAGTCCCAAGTAGTCACGTACGCAAGCAGTAACAAGTAGTCGCAGTCGTAAATAACCGTAACTGCAGTTATAAATAGTCAAAGCAGTAGTAGTAGCATAGGTGGTAGTTTCAGAAGTAGCAGTAGTTATTGCAGAAGCCGTGAAAGGTTCAATATAATATCCTAAGCCGTTCCTGATATATTACTGCTACACCCTTTTGAAAACCTGTGTGTATACACTTTGCTTTGATTTACCTCAACATATCCCTTAACATTTCCTGAAAGTTTCATCTTAGTCCCCGAGCCTCAGTATTAGCAGTAGACGTAGATCTAGTGGTAGCAGTAATTGTAGTATGTTCATGTTGCCTTTTGGCCATTTGATCATCCACCTCATCATGCCCAGAAAGTTTCAACTTAATAACATAAGCTGTTCCCGAGATTTTTTCTGATTACTTGCGGGCATACATTATGTCTGATTTCAGTTCAGCATCCCTTTCGCGTTCCCTGCAATGTTCTCCGTAATACCACTAGTCTTTGTAGTAGTAGCTGTGGCAGTAGAAACATGCACATGCCTTTCGCATAGTTCAACATCCCCTTAGCACACCATGTAAGTTTTATATTAACACTCAAACCCATTCCTAAGATATTGCTGACACGCCCTTTAGACAGCCTGCATGCACATAGCGTGTTTTGATTTAATTCAGCTCCCCCCAACATTACTTGAAATTTTCACATTAATACTTTTCACCTTACTAACAGTCGCGTTAGAGGTAGTAGCTGTAGCAGTAGTAGCGTCCACATACTGCTTTTTGGTCAATTGAGCATCCCCCTCATTATGCCAGGAAAGTTCCGACTTAAAACACCGTTCCAGAGATATGCCCTTTTGAAACGATGCATGCGTAATGTTTTTTTTTTTTTTTTTTTTTTTTTTTTTTTTTTTTTTTTTTTTTTTTTTTTTTTTTTTTTTTTTTTTTTTTTTTTTTTTAGTTAGTTAGTTCAACACTTCTCACGACATTCTTTTAAAGCTTCATCTTCATATCCTTCGCCTTTTCGGAGACCAGGGATTAAAAATGTACCCCTTTCCCATTAGCAAACGCTACACGCAAACAACAGAGAAATTACATAGCTTACAGCCCTTGCCCCAAAAGTTGTAGGGGATCCTGCGATTTCCAGAGGTACAGTCATTGTACCTTTAAACTATGCTAATCAAAATGGCTATATCAAAATTTTGATTAGAGCAAAAAAAAGCGTGGAATGATTCGCTGCGTGCACTCCAATCACTTGTGACTCTTAAAAAGGTACTAAAACTTTTAATTTCAAATCGAACGAGCCCCGTTAAGGTTTCTACAACAACTCCTTCCAATTGAAGCGCCTTGCTGAAAAGAAGAAAAAAAAACACTACATAGAGCCTGCTTTATTCTTTACTTAGACAACGATTGTAAAAAACCTTGTTCGTAGTTGAACAACCTCTTCCCAACAAATAGCTTTAAACCTTCTCGAAATATGATAATTTGTATTTTTCTTCTGGGAACTTAAAATCAGGGTTGTTGCTGAGAATAGCAGAGCGTAACATTAAAATGGAGGAACATTCAAGTTCAAAAGCAATTGCTGACTCTGATTCGAAATATTCACCAATTACTTACCAGATACTCATCGATCACTGAGAGTGACCGATCGGTCTGTTTGAGAGCTCTTAGGAGGAATTTATTCCACACATGAAAGCAAAATACAAATAGAGCCTATATATAAACCAAAGACAATTTACTTAATAGTGTTAGGCATCCTCATATTATTTATTTTCTGGGGAAGGGAGGAAAGAGATGGGGGACTCAGAAACTTCCATCAGAATACGGAAAATTAACCATTTTCTAGATGCAATGTGTTAACACCTCTCTCTGGTTGATATTTTGATTCATCTCGAAATTGAATTTTTGGTAGGGGTGAGAAAGGAGGGGGATTAAATCTTGTCCCTCCAGTAAAGAAAAATAAACGACGATAGTTTAAGCATTCCCTTTCCGAACAAACTTTAGCTAATATTTTAAAGAAAAAGCAGAGCCAGGTTAATGAAACTTTCAGGAATCAGCTCAAATATCAAATTCTGAAGATATGTGATAGTTTCAATGACCTAGCTTTGCTACTTATTTTAAAATGCTAAGGCAAATTTAACTGGAAACCAAACGTCAAATATGCATATTATTTTCTGTAGTTGAACAGCATTTATCTGCCAAGTGATTTAGTCGAATCTTTATATCCACAGTACAAAAATCTAGGCAGTAGAATCACATTAAAAATATCTGTCTCCGAGTGTCTCGGCGCGTATAAAAGCTTCTCCTATTTCCTTCGTTTAAGTGCTTCATTGTATATTTTTCAGAAGCTCAAGCAGCTTTGAAAAATGGTGCGAACCTGTATCATTTATGATTGCGAATACAGAAAGAAAGGGGGTGAGCCGGCAAAGTGGTTCGCTAATCTCCCATCCCACAAGAAGGCTTACAGCTTGATTGACTTGCGGATCAAGGATTTCTACTGCCTATTTCATAAATAGTGGGAGAGGAATCCGCGAAGTGGCGGGACTATTTGAAATTTGCCATTAAAGTTTTACCGCAAAGGGGTAACCTAATAGTTTTAGCACAGATTATATATTAGGTTTCACAATAATGTGTGGTTTTATATAGTAATATTGCGCCACTGGGCGTCAAAACCTTTTCCTTCTTAGTAAGGAAAAAATATTCCCTTGAATTTTCCCTCTTTTATGCTCTTTTTGGGGCCTTGAAAATGTCCTTCGAAATTTGATGTAAGACCTTTGTTTTTCTTTTACTAACTGGTGGAAAAGCCCTACCCAAGAAAATCCCAAACTTCGTTCTGATTTTCCCTCAACATTCAAGCCACTTTTCAAGCCAAATTTTTGCTTCCTTTTGAAGTTAGGACCTTGAAAACGTCTTTCCAAACTTAAATAGAACTATAGATATATTCCTAAAATGTCCTTTTCCCTAGCAATTTTTTTAACAAATCCTTGAGGAGTTAGTACTTTAAAGGGGGCGGGGGTAAGCGTGGAAATAGAATCTTGAGAATCTTTCCCAAGACAAATTTAGGATGTAGCTTTGTTCCAAGTTTAATTAACTTAGCACAAATCATTTCTTCTCGAGAGGTGTTCACGATACATTTAACACGAAACTAATTCATATTTAAATCGACCAGCAAGGACATGGCATTATAGCCACATCCCAGACCCGGCCATATTCTGGACCAAAGTGCGACTGTTCCAGATTGCAGCTACAACTGGTTTTGGAGGTTATATTAGTCACGACCAAAACCACATTCCAAATTACAGATTTACCGTAATCTGAAGTGGGCTCTAAATTATTTGTCGAGCATTGAAAAATCGAATTAATTTGATTGGTTAATATGTCAGAAATTAGAATTGTGCTATTTTAGTGGATTTTAGAGAATATATAAGTAAAGAGCATTTTAATAATTATCTCGTTCCTTTTCTTTGCCTCTGAGTTTGATAAAACATTAAGGGTACCTCTAACCAAGAAGAGATTATATACACTAGCAGTAAATTTAGGGAGAGAATAACAACGATAATAAAACGATAAGCCTAGTACAGTAGGTAAAATTCGAAATATAGTGTTTAAATGAGCAAACTTATTTATTACAACTAACTGTGATGAAACTGTTTAAATTAAATATTCTTATAACATTTCAGACTGACCATTGACATTTATATACAATAATAGCTCAAATGAATTATACTACGATTTTAGAAATTAAAAGACTTATACAAATTAAATGGAGTCTATCCCTCCGCATTTGATCGAAAGTAAAAGTTCCTGACGTCATCTATAGCCTTGCACCATTCCAAAGCAAAACCGGTTGGGTCTTCTAAATAGTAGGTTCGATTTGGCTGAAATAAACGGAAATAAATAAATACATTATATATATATATATATATATATATATATATATATATATATATATATATATATATATATATAAATATATATATATGCGATATAGAATTCATTTGCTCTGGCAGGAAGGATGAAGTACCGTACATAAGCAGGGAGTATCACGATGCAGAAGGCAGCTTCAATTTTGCAGAGGCAAAAAATTTTCAAAGTTCAAAAACTCACAATTACCAGTTTGCCTCCTGAATAGTTTAAAATTCAAATATGTGCTTCAACTATTCAGTTAACAAATTGTCTTTGACTTCACGGCCCTGGAGCTAACAAACCTGCACAAACTCTCCTCCACCCCCCTCTGTTCGAATTTTTGAGTTCTTAGGACTTCCAAAACAAGTCTACTTCCTTTGATATATTTGATAACCTCTTCCAACTCCCTTCAAGATTCGTTTTGAGGTTACGTTAGGTTGTATAATTTTCTACTTACTAGGTTCGTCATGCTTTTGGTTTGGCTCCAATGCTATTGATACGTGCATCGATAAATTACCGAAGCGCTTAACCATTAACGCATGATGAATTATATTTTAACGTATTTACATAAGCAAAAAAAAACAGGGTAAGAACTTTATACAAAAGTTTTAAGCACAAAGTCAGTAAAACATGGTTGAGTTTGCGATAAGTTATCGAATCATTAAGCAAAGATAATTTTTTGTTAGCTGTCTAACGTCACATTTTTGCTTAGACAGTAATTTATATTATACACTATTCAAACTTTATCATTAAAATTCAAACTCAGATTAGTACAAAAATATCAAAAAAAAAAATAAAAATGGAAAAAATGAACAAAAAGAATCTCAGAAAAAAACAAACAACATCTCAGCTACTTAAGCAACACAATTAAGCGGAAAGTCGACAATATTTTCTCGACGCTTGTGGAGCCTATCCACAAGCCGGTCCTTTTTTTTTAGGATATATCGAAAACGCCATATCTACTCGAAACGTACCGGTTGCGAGTCCAGAGCGGCAATTGCAGAAGATATTTGCAAAAACTGAAGAATAAAGATCTAATTTTCTTCCGCTGAGATATTATAAAAAAAAACACAAAGGGACCAAGAAGAAGACATGTGGTGCAAAAATAGAGCTGTAAAGTCTGTCCAGGGTTATTTTGTGAAACTGGCCTTTAACTCGAGCAAGCAGCCCGTACGATTTTCTAAGCTTTTCTTTCAACGCCAATATAACGAATGGTTTAGTATTTTTAACATTTGATTCGAACGGGAGACCTAAATGATTCAGAGAGGACGGCGCAGAAATAGTTCCTGGGCCAACATTTATAGTTGGCCCAGCCACTAACAACGGACGGTTGTTGAGACGAATCGCAGACGAGAAGCTTAGTTTTAAAGGAGGCAAATTGAAGCCCAATCTCATTAAGACCAGAACAAACTCTATGAACTGTATTTTGAATAACCTGGAGATCATCTGATAATAGAATGATATAGTCTACGTAACAGAGGTGGCTGACATCAATATAGGGTTCAATTGGAAATGGAGGAACATTTTTAGTAACGGTTCTAATGACATTACTGAAAAAAGCTGGACTAAGCACAGAACCTTGTTTCACACCTTTCCGAACAGTGACGGATTTGCTCAGCTGACTACCTAGTCGCACTAGTATGGACGCATTACCATACCAATTCTATAAGAGACGGCAGAGAAAAGGGGAACACCTTTCATAAGGCGATTTCAAACACATACAGGTTCTTTTTCAGCACCTTATAGCGGTCTAAAATAGCCAAAAAGTTTTAGTGGAAGATCAGCTTTTCAAAAAGCATACCAATTGTGGAGCAAATAGTATTGGTCTGTACGATTCACAAACAATTGGGTTTTCGCTCTACTTTAAGACAAAAATAACAAGACCTTCCAAAAGAGATGCTGGAATATGTTGCTGAGAAACACAAGCCTGAAATAACAGTGACAAATACTGCAAAAGAATGGGATAGCGTCTAAGAGATGCTCAGTTTGCACCCCATCGTATCCTGGGACTTTATCAGGTTTCATTAAGACGAATTTGGGTCTAGACAGCTGAAGGTGTAATAATGAAAAAGTTCCTCCGGTGGTCAAGTTTTAAAACGAAGTGGATGAGGGCATTTTTATCGGTAGGTTCTACCGGAGGAGGATCATCAGAGAAAAGCGAAGAAAAACGTATTTCCCGCGAAACGACATTGATAGATTGCGAGGAGGAACTTGATATCAGATTTGAAGCTCTCCTCCAAAGCTGCTAGGGATTGTCTTTATCTCACGTGTTGCCGTTTGAACTTGTCTATTTTTCCAATGGCGGATAGCTTTTCGGAACTCACAGTTGGCTCAAATCCGAAACCAAAACTGATGACGGTGCTTGGTATCATGCAACTCAGCATCTTCTTTCCAACCGCGTTTTTGTGTCCCTATTTTGACCCTTATCGAAGGTACAGATATAGTAGAGGCAACCCTAAGAGCATGCATCAACTCAGCTAGAAAGCAACCAAAGTCCAGTGGGTTCCCTTTCAATGAAGCAGACAGAAGGTGGAAAGGGATTTTAATTTTCACCAGCAAAGAATCAAGCATATATTGTAAGGACGATACATCTATGTGATCCCATGATAATGTTGCAAACCAACAGGGTTTTGTTTTATCAAACAGTTCGTGGTAACGAACTGTAGTAAGGAGCGACCCGGCTCAATAGTAACCAAAACTCTAAAAATTTGAATTTTGATATCAATAGCTATATTAAAAGAATCGCATTTTAATGCTGATTTTAAATATATAAGTTTCATCAAGTTTAGTCTTACCCATCAAAAGTTACGAGCCTGAGAAAATTTGCCTTATTTAGGAAAATAGGGGGAAACACCCCCTAAAAGTCGTAGGATCTTAACGAAAATGACACCATCAGATTCAGCGTATCAGAGAACCCTACTGTAGAAGTTTCAAGCTCCTATCTACAAAAATGTGGAATTTTGTATTTTTTGCCAGAAGACAAATCACGGGTGCGTGTTTATTTGTTTGTTTTTCTTTTTTCCCCAGAGGTCATCGTATCGACCAAGTGGTCCTAGAATGTCGCAAGAGGGCTCATTCTAACGGAAATGAAAAGTTCTAGCGCCCTTTTTAAGTGACCAAAAAAATTGGAGGGCATCTAGGCCCCCTCCCACGCTCATTTTTTCCCAAAGTCAACGGATCAAAATTTTGAGATAGCCATTTTGTTCAGCATAGTCGAAAACTATAAAAACTATGTCTTTGGGGATGACTTACTCCTCCACAATCCCTGGGGGAGGGGCTGCAAGTTACAAACTTTGACCAGTGTTTACATATAGTAATGGTTATTGAGAAGTATACAGACGTTTTCAGGGGGATTTTATTTTGTTTGGGGGTGGGGCTGAGGAGAGGGGGCTATGTTGGAGGATCTTTCCTTTGAGGAATCTGTCATGGGGGAAGAAAAATTCAATGAAAAGGGCGCAGGATCCTCTAGCATTACTATAAGAAAACAATGACAAATAAACATGAAAACGTTTTTTCAAATTAAAGGAAGAAGTACCATTGAAACTTAAATCGAACAGAGATTATTACGCATATGAGGGGTTCTAAAAATACTTAAGCATAAAGAGCGAGGTATTTAGGAGGAGATAAATACCTTGCTCTTTATGCTAAAGTATTTTTAGTAATTTCAACTATTTATTCTACGGCCTTTCTGATTCAGGGGTCATTCTTAAAGAATTGGGACAAAACTTACGATTTAGTGTAAAGAGCGAGGTATTAACGAGGGTACAAACCCCCTCGTATACATAATAAAAATATAAGGTTATGAAAGTTTGTTACGTAAGTTAATTCTTAAGTTACGCATATTTTTTATTAATAAAAACGTTCGTTAAAATTAAAAGTTCTAGTTGCCTTTTTAAGTAAGCGAAAAATTACAGGGCAACTAGGCCTCCTTCCTCACCCCTTATTTCTCAAAATCGTCTGATCAAAACTAAGAGAAAGCCATTTAGCCAAAAAAGGAATTAATATGCAAATTTCATTTTAATAACTTATGTGCGGAGAGCCAAAACCAAACATGCATTAATTCAAAAACGTTCAGAAATTAAATAAAAAAAACTAATTTTTTTAGCTGAAAGTAAGGAGCGACATTAAAACTTAAAACGAACAGAAATTACTCCGTATATGAAATGGGTTGTCCCCTCCACAATCCCTCGCTCTTTACGCTAAAGTTTGACTTATTGCCACAATTCTACTTTTTAAAACAATTAAAAGCTTTAGCGTAAAGAGCGAGGGATTGTGGAGGGGACAACCCATTTCATATACGGAGTAATTTCTGTTCGTTTTAAGTTTTAATGTCGCTCCTTACTTTCAGCTAAAAAAATTAGTTTTTTTTTTATTTAATTTCTTCAAAGGGGGCATGTAAATGTTGAACTTAAGGTGTAGATAGCTACTAGATAAGATGTCATCTGAAGCGGTAATAGTGGTAGATTTAAGTTCTGGATGAGCAGACAGGACAAACTCGAGGTTTGAGGTTGACCCAGATTTATAAACATAAGAGAAAGGTTTAGATTTAGGTAGGACAGACATGCCAAGCGGAAGTGACAACAGAAACATTTGCGTAAGCGGCAGTGAAGGGTCATTCAGATTCGTGTTGAAATCACAACAGATGACAAGTCACCTGTTGGTAGCTTGAATTTTATGGATAATCTTTGATAGAGACGCACAAGCTGATGAAAACTTCTTATCAGAAGTAAGAGTATGGTATGTAGTCGGCATATCAATACACAACAATACAAAGCATTCTAGCTCAACAGCAATATAAATGTCACTCGAATCTACCAAAGAAGCGGCAAACTTTTTATTTATCGCAATAGCTAAACCAACGGAAGGTCTACCAGTTGTAATATTTGCTGACCAGAGAAAAAACTGAGAATTAGGCGAACGCTCTAACAATGAAATTATTTTCGCTTAAAAGGTACTCAGCAAGACATACAATAACAAAAGTATTATACAAATTTTCAATAATTTCTAGTTTTTCACGGGCACCATTTATATTCTGATAAAATGCTAACATACATTTTTAACGCCCTGAGGCTGCAACATTGTTTCTTTGGCCTTGAGCTAGAAGGTGCTTTTTCGTTTCTACACAAATCAAGTTGTTACTTACGTGGGGTTTTCTACACATTATGCCTGCTTGGCATACATAATCCTTATTACTATAATCACCCGCACATTTATTACACTTGGTCGGGTTTGAACACTCCCGAGCAAAATGTCCGAATCCTTGGTAGTTGAGACACTGCTTGGGTTTTTTGATCGGTCGAGTGACACGAAATAAACAATATTCGATCTTCACTCCAAACTACAAAGCATGATAAAGGTCATCACTTGTTTTAAACTTCAGCTGCACAACTCTTGAATTTTCAAAGCGTGTCGCAGAAATTACACTTTCAACGAGCAAGGAAATTTGAGAAACATCAAAATCAGTGTCCATTTTAATAATACCTGCATACTCGGTTCTTACAATCTTAACCCGAATTTTCATACTATTAGATATTGCAGCCACTGCTGCCACTGCGGAATCTTCACCAACCCTGTGGACTACCAATCCATTTCGGCGACTAGCAATACATTTCACCTTGTCAGCATAGCCAAGCTTCTTCACAAAATCACGCTTATTGGTGAGGTTTTTCATATTAACATTGTCAAAAATATTTTACAACACCACAGGATCAGAGGAGGATTGACAAGCTGGCATCAATGGCCAGATAATTGGGCTTGAACTCTGCAAACACGTTTCTTGTTCTTCGCCTAAAAAAATTAAGCATCCGGATACATTCGTTCAGGCATGAGGCCACTATTGTAGGGGGGTCTGTTGGAAAAGAAGGCACATCTGATGGATCAAGTATTGCAAACATCGGCATATCTTCCTTTTCTTTGAGGCTGCATAGCCTCAAAGATCAAAAATGTCCGACAAAAACGATGACGCTGGATGTGATCCTCTTCTCCTCTCAAGTATGTCAACCTTTAGTGCAACTTTGCCGGTTTCAACTGCCTGCTTAATTGCATCCTAATTGCAAAAAAACTAAGTGTCTAAAAACTAAACCTTTATCACAGTGTCTTTATCCTTGGCAATTTACCGTTTTAAAAAGTTGAGCACCGGACAGACATAAATAGAACTAGCCATGTATATAATACAATATCTTCTTCAAAAAATTAACGCCATGTGCAGTCAATAATCATAGTCCACATAGTACGCCAATTCGTCAGTAAGCACATAGGTAGCGGTGAATCAAGTCTGTCCAGAAACAAGGGAAGCGTAGGGAGCCACTTACCCCAGCAATTTAAGGGTAACTAAATACAGGCAGGTACGTATGACCCTTGCGGTGCCCCCCTCTTCTTCTTGTTGCCTGAGCCACCTGCAGAGTACTGCCAATGCACCTTAGTTGCTCTCTCACTGCCGACGTGCCGACGCACCCCAAGAATTTGAAATATGGATGGCACTGTAGAATTAAAATGATGTTAGTGAATAAATAAGTAGAATTACCACCACAATTCTTGGAGGGGGAGATTAAAAACCAGGACGCCACCAAATAATCTCGGTAGATGAACTAAAGATAATACAGCACCTTGTGTCAGTAAGCAAAAATATCCAATAGTAATATAGTCCTTAAATAACACTGTGTTATTTCACTTCTTGCGAAAATTTTATAATCCCTCACATCTGAAATCTGATATCGACTTTCTAAAATAGAAAATTTAGAAAGACAAGTTATTAAGAGCCCAAGAAAAAGACATCTTTTCCGTTACGGCTGTGAGAAAATAAAAATGCTGTCAGAGCACACTGACTCGCTTATATACAATCATCTTTACAAATCAGTATGAAAAGGAAAAGGACGATGAAAAAGTTAAGAACAAGTTAAATGAAAAGAGGGCAGAAAGAGGAAAACAAACTGAAAAAAATAATAAAAGAGACGGAAAATACGACACTGAATCACAAAAACAATTTTTGATCAAGATTTTCCAAAAGATATTGTACCCTAAAAAAATATATGAAGGATATATATTATTATTAATTTACCCTTATCGATTCTGAAACCTTGGAACTTTCCACTAGTGAAATCTTGAAAACTAGTTAAAGTCTCAAGGGTAGCTTTGTATTGGCTGACGAGAGACGAGAATCAAAAAGAGAAGATACTAAAAAAGACAAAAAGACTGAAAGAGAGAAGGGCTGAATAACAAGAAATAGAAGGGAAAAATAAGATAATGAAAAGAGAATAGCATGACAAAGAGAAGAAATAACGATCTGAACCGACTTTCCTCTCGGATGCTAAAGTTATAAAAACCAGGTAATTCGTCCTCACTGTTCTCATAAGAAATAAAAGAGCATGACTCATGTTTGGACGAGCATAAATTGGAATTTTGATTTTCCTGGTTTACACGAGAAGTTTAGGATTCAGCTGGATGTGCGACTATAAAATAGATCTACCAAATGGTAAGAGTGAGGGAGGTAAAAAGACGATTTGATAAAGCAAAACACGTAGTTATTCACGCACTACTTTGTTTTCGAGGGGATATTGAGGGGGCCAATCGCTGAAAAGGCGTAAAAAATTGTAATTCAAAATTACAGAAAATTATCAGTGATGAGGACCTGCACGAAAGGTAACCTTCTCTATTTGAACCTACCTGCTTAGAACTCAAATCCACATTTATAGTCTTATATACAAAGATCAATATGCTCACCGTATAAACGAAGAAGGTTTTAAAGTTCTTGGCTTCAGTTTTAAGATCTAAACTCCAAGGTATTTCCCCTTTAAGAACCATGTTACCACTGTCTACATAATAAAGGTGTGGACCCGTTGTCAGCAACAGCATTCGCCTTCTTGAAAACAATCCCTACAAAAAAAAGAAGAAAAAAAAGATAACAGTATAAAGTGAAAAGAATCAGACATGGAAGAAAGAGCATACGCAAAAGCTGAGCGTGAAAAAAAAAGATAACAGTATAAAGTGAAAAGAATCAGACATGGTAGAAAGAGCATACGCAAAAGCTGGGCGTGAAGGTTGATTGGGCAACAAACTGTAACTTCTTTCTTCTAGAATAAAATGAATACGTAAAAAAAAATCCTGTTATCTTGACAGTACTGTTCTCTTTCTACTTCTTTCAAGCGTAGTCACATTTCGCCACCAAGCACATTACGCTGATTTAAAATTCATATTTTAGCTTTACAGAATTTTAAGCGAATTATTTATTTTAGAATTCAATTACCATGAACATCAAAACAAAGGTATTTTTTGCCCTTTCGACCAATCGTAGGCCTATTTATACCTGAAAACCCATATTTTCTAACATTTTTCTTGTGTTTGTTTAAAAATTAAGAAGTTTGTAGGATAGTACCATATTCCTGTTGTTGTTGCCACGTTGGACAGTGGAATCAGAATAAGCAAAAGAAATTAGTTAAATTGAAGAGAGTGATATTAATATAAATTCAAGTATTAACAATCTGATGATTCCCCAAGCAATTGCACCCTGAAAGAAAAGCTATAACTTTTTTAGCTGCTTGGTGGAACATGTTTTTAGCCTATTTTGGCTGTTTATTCACCTATGTTTCTTTTTTTTTGATGAAACATGGGTGCACCAGAACCACTATAATAGCTAACTGGCTCTTCTGATACCAAAGAAATATCAGAGCATCTTATTATTTAAGAATTAACGACGCTTCTTGACTACTAAGGTCCCTGCGTCGGCCCTGCAGTGCATTCCTGCAGCGTGATTCGATCTCTGGGTCCCGTATTACCAAGCTAAGGTCAAATCCACTGCACCACCACAGGACATCAGAGCATCTTCTTTTATTATCTAGACAAGTTTGAATTAGACGCTAAGTCCACTTTTCAGTATCCATGATGATTTTCTAATATGGTTACTTTTCGGATTTCTAACTCGATTTTCTATAACTTTTCGGTGAGTCAGACGATAAATTGTCCTGTCTGGCACCAATGGATCTAGGAATTGCTTCCAGCGACCCCCTCGATCTATCAGCCGTAGCTTCCCCCGTGATCTTCAGCCAGTCTCTGTCCCATATCTGACTCCGCATCTGGAAATCTTCCCATGGTTCTAGGTCAACTTCGAATTTTTGTCAAAGATTCTTCCATCTTCCTTGTTTTTGTTTCCACGATAGTTCTGGCTCGCAAAAGAGAACGCCCTGACATATTGTACCTGCAAGGTGATGCGAAATTCTTGAAGAACGTTGAAAAATGCTTGAAGAATTGCTTAAAGAGCCGCTACAAACAGAAATTGCATAACTACGTACGAACATATTTTCATTAGAAATTGAATTTATATATTTTTTTCCCATATTATTAAAAAAAATAAGGTTATGTAAGTTTCTACTTCACTAATTCAAACAGTAAGAGTTGATTTTCAATGTCCTCGATACTTTAAGTGTATCTCACAGAAAAAATAGAAAAAAAAAAAAAAAACTCAACACAGCAAAAAGCCTTCTTATGACGAACACAGCAACACAAACCTGTGTCACTTTCTTGGAAGTTTTACCTCGAGAGCCACCGCTCCTTGACAGTGTTGCAAGATTTGGTATAATAATGTGGAACGTAATAAGCACAAAGCTTAGTCAGTTTCTTGGCTAGTTTTAACTCGAGGGCCACCGCTCCTTGACAGTGTTGCAAGATTTGGTATAATAATGTGGAACGTAATAAGCACAAAGCTTAGTCAGTTTCTTGGCTAGTTTTAACTCGAGGGCCACCATTACTTCAGGCAGGTTTTAATCGTAGCTTATAGCTTACAGGTACAGCTTTATCCACTGCACTGTATCTTTTAATTTAAAAAAAAAAATGCTATTCTGTTGTTAATACAGGAAATCAAGAATTTTTTTCTGAAATATTTTTTCTACCGCTTTTGGGAAAATTTGTAATGTTTATTTTTTGTAAGCATAAGTTTTGTTTTCCTAATAATAATTAGAAAAATTAGGAAAACAAAAGAACGTTGAAAAATGCTTGAAGAATTGCTTAAAGAGCCGCTACAAACAGAAATTGCATAACTACGTACGAACGTATTTTCATTAGAAATTGAATTTATATATTTTTTTCCCATATTATTAAAAAAAAATAAGGTTATGTAAGTTTCTACTTCACTAATTCAAACAGTAAGAGTTGATTTTCAATGTCCTCGATACTTTAAGTGTATCTCACAGAAAAAATAGAGAAAAAAAAAAAAAAAAAAAAAAAAACTCAACACAGCAAAAAGCCTTCTTATGACGAACACAGCAACACAAACCTGTGTCACTTTCTTGGAAGTTTTACCTCGAGAGCCACCGCTCCTTGACAGTGTTGCAAGATTTGGTATAATAATGTGGAACGTAATAAGCACAAAGCTTAGTCAGTTTCTTGGCTAGTTTTAACTCGAGGGCCACCATTACTTCAGGCAGGTTTTAATCGTAGCTTATAGCTTACAGGTACAGCTTTATCCACTGCACTGTATCTTTTAATTTAAAAAAAAAATGCTATTCTGTTGTTAATACAGGAAATCAAGAATTTTTTTCTGAAATATTTTTTCTATCGCTTTTGGGAAAATTTGTAATGTTTATTTTTTGTAAGCATAAGTTTTGTTTTCCTAATAATAATTAGAAAAATTAGGAAAACAAAAGAACGTTGAAAAATGCTTGAAGAATTGCTTAAAGAGCCGCTACAAACAGAAATTGCATAACTACGTACGAACGTATTTTCATTAGAAATTGAATTTATATATTTTTTTTCCCATATTATTAAAAAAAAATAAGGTTATGTAAGTTTCTACTTCACTAATTCAAACAGTGTAATTTAACAATTCAAACTAATTCAAACTAATTCAACAACGAGTTGTGGCAACTCGTTCAGAGTTGCCACATGCGATTTCAGCAGCAACGTCATTTATTTATATTATTAAAAACTACATTGACGTTCCTTCTGGTTACCAGTTTCAAGCTTTATTCATTACGATCTGATTTTAGATATGTAGGTTTTTGGGGTGTCGTAACAATAGCAAAACAACCTCAAAGACCTATTTAAATCTACATTGAAATAGAAACAGATTGTAGGATTTTCCAAAAAAGCGAAAAGAAATTTTAAAAGTTATAAAAAAAAACACTTCTCAGACATACAACCGTCTTTACGACCCCTAATTCTAAACCCTTCATCCCTATATATACTCCTCCCCTCAAATTGCGTCTTTTCAAAATTATTAATGTTATATGCTACAGTATTTAGGCCTGTTCTAGCTTTTCTGAGTCATTTCTAGTAGCGATCGTTTTTATAATCATATTTTTATTGAAGAAGCATTAGGCATTTCCTTCCACAAAATCTGAAATCCCATCAATATTATGCGGTTGCGTTGAAAAAATTCAACTCAAAAATATTTTCATCCTTTCACGACAACCTTACAAGAATTGTCGCCTGTAAAGATCTAGTCAAAATCCTGTTCGTCCTGCTTCTATTGTCAGAAACAGTCCTGTTTCTATTGTCAGGTTCAACATCAAAAACTAAACTGAAATATGTATAGCATTGGACAGAGTGAAAAGTTTAGCATGATTGGAAGGCCAGCCCACAACTCCCAAAAAAATAAGCGAAAAGGCAATTAAAATCTGGGTTCCACAAAGAAATTAAACGTTACACTTACTAGTGGAAGGTCTTATTAGAACTGATGTAACACATGACAGCAAGCAAGTGAGTATGGTGAAACTATTTTTATAGAAGTTATCGAGTAAAAAAAGGAAAAAAAGATGACCAATATGTTCTGTACAGTTTTTTTTGTACATTGTTAACAGACGGAATTCAAACCCCATGCATCTGCCTATGATTGCAACTGACTGCGCATACACGAAAAGAATTTTTTTTTAAAACAATCAGTTCTTGATCTACCCGTTTTGACTTTTCTCCATTAAACCTTCCCAAGGAAATCCCATGGTTGTTGTTATTGTTACAAAGTGCTACTGTTGGCTAAGTCTGGGGCTCTATATTTCTTCATAATCTAGATATGAAAAGGATCCCTCTAAACTTTGACTAATCTTTATCTTACTCTGAATTCTCCTAAAAAGGTTGGGATCAAACCCATCTTTTCCAATCGCATCCTTTATAAAGTTTCAACTTTGGCCAGCTCCCAAGAAGTTCTGACAGACTTAAGTCGCTATTTTGTACAGTCTCATCTGAAACAGGATAAAAAAAAATCATCCGAATGTTGAGCCGCCAGAAGGCAAAACCCTTCTCCTCCATCTTACTCTTCAAAATTCTTCTAGGAAAAAACTCTACCAAAAGAAGTCTAAAATAATGTCGATTGTATGTCCTGACTCAGGCATCCATACGAACAGATTTGAGTGCTGCAGTAGTCGGATTGCTGCGTCCACTGCTGATTGCTTACAAATCATCCCTTGGGATTTGGGCACAATCAATCTTTCGCTTTATTACCCAAATAAATTTCAGACATATTCCAAAACAATTCATATACAAACTTCTAGCCTCTTCTGTTTCCCTTTTCAAAGGAGTGTGCAGTTAAAATAATGAATGTAAGATAAAAGAAGATGCCCAAGCCGCTTAAACCCCTGGAGTAACTCTAATTCTGAGAAAACATCAGAACTGAGACCCTTTGTGAAAAAAAATGCTTATTAGAATAAGGTTCTTATGAATTTTTAATCAGTTGAAACGACCCAGCTGACATACCCAACGTCACTACTGTTTAATATCAAACAGTTCGTGGTAACGAACTGTAGTAAGGAGCGGCCCGGCTCAATAGTAACCAAAACTCTAAAAAATGGAATTTTGATATCAATAGATACATCAAAAGAATCGTATTTTAATGCTGATTTTAAATATATAACTTTCATCAAGTTTAGTCTTACCCATCAAAACTTAGGAGTCTGAGAAAATTTGCCTTATTTAAGAAAATAGGGGAAACACCCCCTAAAAGTAATAGGATCTTAACGAAAATGACACCATTAGATTCAGCGTATCAGAGAACCCTACTGTAGAAGTTTCAAGCTCCTATCTACAAAAATGTGGAATTTTGTAATTTTTGCCAGAAGACAAATCACGGGTGCGTGCTTATTTGTTTGTTTGCTTTTTTTTTCGCGGATGAGATCGAGATTTGACTGTAACAGAACTGTGTTTTGTCGATGTTTTTGTATAAGTGATTTCATTTTTAAGTGACTTGATTTTTCTTTTTTTTTCCCCTTACATTTGAAATTCAACAGCTGATTCCCGCGATTTTTACTGAGGATTAAATATGGTCAGCCAAAAATAGAAGAATTGGCCGATATTTACAAAATTCTCCTTGACTAATTCTTTCTACAAACATTAGGCGACAAACCAACTCTCTTCCTTAAACAGAGAGACTTCGGTGCTGCCCCACCCCCCTCCCTCCAAAAAAGAAAAAAGAAATAAAAACAGTTACACTGAATCCCGTTTACCCTAAGCCTTCATGCCTATCAAATGATTAATTTTATGATTTTGATTAAGGAACGATTAATGATTTTAAAAGACTGACATAATGGACTATTCAACAAGCTACCATCTAGAGAGAGAAAAACAAATTTGAACAAAAGAGAGAACGAGAGAGGGAAAGGGAGAGAGGGGAGAGAGAACTTACCACTCGTTTATCAATAAAGCCTTGTTTAAGAATGACGTTATTTTCAACAAACTGGTTGAATTTATTCTCCTTCTGACCTTCTAGCATTTTTTCTCGTTCGGTCTCATCAAGGTCAGCGATGCTTAATTTTGATCTTGTAACAGTTGAACTCTTCCTGGAAGGGGCAAGAGGCAGACCTAATGCTCGAGACAGTTCATTTGCTCCAAGGCCTGGTTGGGCATCACTTGGAATCTGAAATTAAAGTATCCCATAAAGTGACTGATATCGTTATATTAATCCAGAGTTACTTTTTCCACATTTAGGATGACAGATGCAAAGCCAAAATTACTAAAATAAAATGTAAAATATAGTAATCTAGGCCAGAAAATTCTTTTAGTAGCACCCAAAAATGAAACTGTCCTATTACGACAGCTTGGCACTCACTTCGCAAATTAATAACACCATTAAATTCAGTTGTTTTTAACTCTAGCCTGATAACTTGCAAAATTTAAAAACTAGGGCTAAATATATGGTAGTAACAACATGTTTGTTGTCAAATGCGGGAGTAAAGAAGACTGACCTTTGCTAAATAAGTGGCAGTGACAACTTTGTTTTCGAAATGGCTATCCTAACAAAAAACAATTGAAAAACATACGAAAGAAACATCCGGTCTTGTCAGCTCAAGAGCAAGAGGGGTTAAGCACTTAAAACGATCCCCTCCCCCATAGACTGATATGGTTATTAATATCCCAAATACTACACGGAGAACCTAGCTAGTTGTAATAGAACAAAGTACTCTATTTTCTATTTTACAACGTATATTTTTATAAATAACATGATTTGTAGAGCGTTTTGTTAATCCCTTTCGCCTAAACAATTCTAAAAATGATAATTACGCAATTAATCCAGTGAGATGGAGAAAGGTAAAAATCGAAGTATAATTAAATAGTTTCACATCCCTGGTACAGCCAATTTAATTACAATCCCATGAGCATTGTGGTAATAGTTTTTACTAAGGAGACGTTTCTACTGATTTCAGGAAAGACTAAATTTAATAATACACAAAAGTTGCATATTTTTCAGTGCCTTATAACACTCCCTAAGTAAATTATTAATAACACTCCTAAAAGTAAATTAAACTCCTAAGTAAAAGTAAATTAACTCCTAAGTAAAAGTAATTTAACTCCTAAGTAAAAGTAAATTAAACTCCTAAGTAAAAGTAAATTAACTCCTAAGTAAAAGTAAATTAACTCCTAAGTAAAAGTAAATTAAACTCCTAAGTAAAGTAATAACACTCCCTAAGTAAAGAGCAATACGGCTTGCCTAGCGATCCAAGGCATCTTAGCGATTCCTTTCAGCATCATTTCCCCGATGATTTTTGACGAACATTTTTTGGCAATTACAAGAATTTTGTGTTAAGAAATGTACAAATGTACAACTAAAAAATTGTTACATTCAATTATATTCAATCGTAGAAGATATGAAAATTTGAAAACCATATTTATTTTCCTAAAAACCTTTCCCAATTGTTTAAACATACATGAACTCGATACCTAGCATTTGGAGCAGGTATTTGGCATTTAACTGCAAATATTTGTAATAACTTTCTTTTGGTTAAATATTACCTTAAGAAACTACTTTTATCAAAGATTAGTAACACAATTAACCTTTTTTCATCACACAAAGCATCACTTTATTTTTTTTTCTTATGCTGCTACTTTCAGTTTGTTACAAGAAAACGACAAGAGTAGCCACTGTGGTTTTTACAGATCTTGGGATGAACTAAGGAATATTAAACAATATTTTAGAAAACTGCATACAATTTTTGCCTGTGGCCAAAATCAATGGTTTTTCCTTGTTCCTCGGTCAGAGACCACAGTATCACAGCTGAAGCTGAGTCTTATAATCTATGCTAGGAAAGACTACCTGAAATCATTTTACCAAGATTTCGCTTCTTCGAGCCATGCAAGCTCCCAAGCTTGCGGGGCTTGCAAAAGAGCCATGCATTCTTTTGAGTGGAAATGTGTCCAAGCAGCCAAGCAAGCAGGTATCAGTATAGTTGAATAGGGAGGACTTGAAGAATTTGTTGTTGCTAAGAGGAGATAGTTTAGATTTAGGTATCAGAAGGAAATAATTGGGAAAGTTTAGGCAGGAGACAGGCCCCTACTTTTGCCCTATGCAGGGCGGGGGGAATGAAAATTTAGTTCATTTTGTATCCGAGTGTGAAGAGCTGTCTGAGATGCGGAAGGAATGTTTTGGACGAGTGTTGGGGAGTGAATGCTGGTTAAAGGAGCGAATGGCTGAGAGAAATGGATATGCTATTAAACAGTTGTGTAAGTTTCTTCGTTTAGGGATTAAGCATAGGGAATCATGTTTGAGGAGTTAGCTTAGTAAGAGTTTATGTACGGGTGTTTCTGAATTCATAAAGTGTTTGCAAGTTTATTTGCTTGTTTGAGTTGTTTGCAAGTTTGTTTGCTTGTTTAAGTTGTTTGAAATTAGGTGTTTGTTTAAAGTTGTATGTGTTTTGCTATGGCCTGCAGGCTTTTTTGCAAATAAATCTTATCTTATCTTATTATAATCTGAAGTTGCTGAAGAAGTTCACTAGCCAGATCACTAAAATATTTTAATATAACATTAAATAAAAATTTAGCGATCCAAATTGTCTATTGCAAGCCATTTCTGTGTGCAATTTCACATGAGTTCATTATTTCACATCCGCTTTTCGTTTTCATAACAGGACCATAGCAGAGGAGTGAAGTGAAGTTGCAAGTGCCTACTGAATTTTAGTACTTCTGCTATAGCTAAAATTGCTGGAGCTAACCCTTGGGTCCTTTCATAGTTAATCTTAAGAAATTTACTTTTGAATTAGGAGAAATATAATTCTTTTTTTTTTAACGCTGAGCAGTATTCCTTGTAGAGCTAATAGAAGCATATGATATCAATTTTAAAAACAAAAACCCGTAAAGAGAAGAAACATATAGATTCAGTTTTCGCCCTCTGCATGCAAAAGCCGTTGAGCTAGCAGTCACACACTTAACTCCCACAAAAATTCGTCCGTGGGACGTCATTTTGAAAATTTCAAGATATGGACAGGTTAATTTTTCGGTAAAAAAAAATAATTTAAGTCCTAAAACTGTGCAAAACAAGTTGAAGGTGCAAAGTGGGGCCACACCCTCCAACAACGCCTCTCGCCCAATCCAAACTAGGATCTTGCCTGGAACATGAGTTGTTGAAGGCATAAAGTGGGACCGTGGAGCCTCCAAACCTACATATCCCCACTAGACCCGTCTAACATCCCCGCTAGACCCCGCTGTGTCCATGGCCTCTCAAACACTCGCTCTCACCATTTTTTTAGCAGAAACCTGGGCAAATTCCACTTGTTGATACAGTATGACCTAAGGATTATCAACCAGTTATACAATAGGCCCACTGACCCTCTAAAATCGTGTAAAACCTCCCGCCTGAAATTTTCCCGCAGAAAGATAGTTACTTCCCATCTTTGTTGAATCCAAATATCCCAAGGATTTTCATTTTGTACAACTGGAGAACCAACGTGTACAAGAGGGTTCTCCATGTCTTGTCAATTATTTTTCGTACTAAAATATGTATGATTCGAAGACTGAGCTATGCCTGAAGTCCCTTCAACATCTCACCAAGTACCTTCAACATCTCACCCTTCCTGCTTTCAATTTTTAACAGAAATAAATGTATACCACAACTTGTTTAAATCAAACATGTGCAACGATATTCACTCTTTAAATTTAAGGCATAAAATGAGCCCCCCGGCCTATCTCTGTCTGGCAACTTCTAATTAGAAAGGCAGGAACACAGCATCATGCTTGAAGCAGAATTATGTAGGGATTTTCAAACCGTAATAGTTGAGGCAAAAAGTGCACCCTTGGCCCCTCCAAAACCTGCCGCCCCTCTTTATACTGACTTTCTTTGGAAAATAGTAGGGATTTGGCATCTTGTTTGAACCAGAGTCACGCAAGAATTTTTTATATGCATGATTATAGAATCAATGTGGACCTCTACCCCCTTCTATACCCCCGAATATCCTACAATCAATTTTTGAGTAGAAAAGTATGCACGTTGCCAGTAATATGTGTAGCGTGGATTTAATTGAGGCTATACCCCTTTCATAGAAAGTAAGTAGCCCCTCGCTAGCCATCCGTTATTACGCATCATTGCGTCACATGGATTAGAGCTCCAAGCTTCATTGCACAGAAGCAATCAATTCTTGTGTAATCAATTTCTCTAACCTTGATCTACTTGTAGGTTATTCCCCAAGGCACTCAGAGGATCAATGAACTTAGAGTACGGGTTGTAGCTAAGTTGCGTAACAAGTTCTCCGCATCTCTTGCATGCAATAGATACTCCGTGTTTTCTGACTCCTCCCCGAAATGAATTCAGATGGTTTTATGACTGCTCCCCGCAACGAAATCTACGGATTTTATGACTCCTTCTCGCAATGAATCCAGTCGGTTTGACGACTCCTCCCCCTAGCCATAGGAAAAAAAACAGTTGTGTAACTATTGGAGTCAATTAACTGTTACTTGCGCGATTGCGTAAAAACGTCCTCTGACCTTGAACAGCCCTAAGGCACTTACAGGATCAATAAGCTCCGAACAATCCCGCTAATGATGATTTCATAAGGCGCCCTTCAGGAGTAATGAACTCTGACAAACAAGACAAGGTGATTTTACCTTTCTTGATGCTATTACGAAAGATATTGTGTAATGATTCAAGATGATGGCTAAGCAGTTTCTGATGATTTCATAAATATTTGACTGGTTTAGGATTTGAACTGGGACCTCCTAGGGATGAAGGAATAAAGTGCCAGTCAACGTAACTGACAAGTCGATGTTAATACTAGTCGATGTCAATGTGAAGTCAATGAAATATCATGAAGAAGGTTTAGCGGTGATTCCTTAAGTGCTGCTATCTACCACTAAAGTCATTAATAGTGATATTTTAAATTTATGAACTGTTTGTCTGCTGTGGGAATCCAACGCGAGACCCGAGATTTACTATGGTAAAAGAACGATATATTAATCAACTGAACAAACAAGTCAATGATATTAGTATGTTCTTAGAAATACATTCTAAGCAATAGGATTCATGAAGTTCCCATGCCATTGAGTCGTATGTGTTTGTATATCATATATCACTTATGGTTTGAAAAGACACCCCTCCCTAATAGCTATTCTTGAACTTTTAAATTCAATCCAAGGATTATTTTTGAACTTAGACCTTCATACATCACCTTATGAATTAACAATTTAATTAAATGAGTAGCATCCTATTAATATGTCCGACCACGCCCACTGGCACTACTCTTTTCTTTCTTAGTGTTTTAAGATCACGAAAAAGGTTTAACAGAGATTCATCAAGTGCTGCTGTCAATCAAACCAAAGTCATTGATGGCGATATTTGAATTTATGAATTATTTGTTTGGTGTAGGAATAGAACGTGAAACCCGAGATTTATTATGGTAAAAGAACGATCCGTTAATAAACCGAACCAACAAGTCAATTGTATTATTATGTTCTTAGAAGTACATTCTAAGCAATAGGTTTCGCGCAGTTGCTATGCCATTGAATCCATTGCTTGTGTTTTATATATCTTTACTTTTAAAACACCCTCCCTACTACCCACTCTTGAACTTCTGAATTCAGGCCATCGATTATTTTTGAACCTGAATCTTCAGGGGAGTAAAGAACAATATTGAAACTAAAAAAGAGCATAAACACTGCCTTTGGAAGGCTTAAAAACTTACCTCTTAAGGCAAATCTTAATTATTTCTAATTCAAAACATTTTTAACATAGAAATTTTTAAACTTATTTTCATGTCTGAAATTAACAATAAATATACTTATATTAAAATGACTTCACTTTTGATATTTTTGAAACTTGAAATGAAACTGATATACGTGTTAGTAGCAATTTTTTCTTTTATATAAGTAATATTTGCAAACATTTTGATGAAAATAAAAACATTTTAACATTTTTTCACGTCTTAAAATGACATTAAATGTACTTACGTCAAAAGAAATTCACTTATGATATTTTTGAAAGAGAAAATGAGAATGATATACATGTGTTAGTCATGATTTTGTCTTTTAGAAGAAAATAATGTTTGTAAACTGTTTTAACTTAAAAATTCTCCTATCATTTTCTGAACTTATAATTTCTTTGAACTTGAAATTTTCTTTTACTTTTTTCTTGTCGTAAAATGACGTAATCATTGGTGTACATGGTTTTGCATTTTTTTTTTATGCAGCCGGGGTACTCTGTGCTTGTTCATCGACAGTAAATGGTTTATTATATGTTTTGATCAATGTTAATTGTGCACTGAAAGGATAAGCACTTTTATCATATTTAAAAACAAGTGAAGATAAAATATTTCAAGAAAGTGTAAATACAGGCTAATGTTATTGTAGCATTGAGTGCTGAAAAATGTGAATATTTGAACAACAAGACAAATACAAGCAGTCACACATTTGGAAAATTATGCCTGCATTCTTATGACAGTGAAAGACAAAACTTCACTGGAGTATCGAAAAAGAATGAACTCTTATGAAGGTAGATATGGGAGAGTGAGAGCTCGAGAGATGATGACACTCACAGAGAATGCAATCTTAAAACTAAAAGTTGATGACGAGGTGCAACTTCTTGCTAGTACCTCTGGTAACACGTTAGGCGGTGATAACCCTATCCAAATCTTTGGGGTATTAGCATTCAGCGGAAGTTAAAAAGAAGAAAAGCATACTCTTTTACCTATATCATCAACCATATCTTGTCTACGTACAGGAACTGTTTCCTGTGTAATAAGAATGTGGTAAATGACGGTGAAATAGAAGGTAAAATAAAAAGGATATTGGCAGATAATATTACAATGCAAATTATAGAAGATTCAAAGAAAAGCAAAGCATCGGTGAACTTCAATAGTATTAGTGGTAGTTTAATGACAGATACCTTCATTGACCAGAATAATAGCAATGATGAAATATGTAATGAGATTGTTGGTGAAACCATGTTAAAAGTCGTGTATGAACCCAAAATGAAATAAGTGCCAGGTCTAGAAAAAACATCATGAATGTTTTTTTTGTAGTGCATTCGAAACATTCAGTTTTTTATGATGAGTATTGTAAGTTTTTTATGATGAGTATTTTATGATGTAGTATTGTACGTGCCATTATTTCAGAAAGAATATTTCCTTGAATTAATTTGTTATGATTCCAATATTTTCGGCAAACTCTAGCAACTCCGTCATTTAGAATGTTTATTCAAAAGTAAGAGATGGAAGAACAGGAATTTTCAGACACATACACTACTACCAGGCTCACGGGTGGTGTACTAGAGACTGAAATAGGTGGATAATGTTTCTACCAAAGTCTGAAAGAGATGAAACGGATTCTTTTTAGATCGTGTATTACCCCAAATGAAATAAGTGCCAGGTCAAGATAGAACAAGATGAATTTTTCTTTGGGTGGATTCATTGAATTCAATTTTTTATGATGATATTAATAAAATTTGGAATTGAACATGCCATTATTTAAATAAGGGTATTTCATTGAATTATTTTGTTATGGTTCCCATATTTTTAGGGTGCACTAGCAAGCCCATCATTTAAAATGTATATTCAAAAGTCAGAGATGCAAGAACGGGAATTTTCACACATACACTACTAACAGCTCACGAGTGGGGTAGTAGAGACTAAAAAAGGTGGATAAGGCTTTTACAAAAGTCTGAGAGAAATGAACCAGATTTTTTTAGAGTTAGAGACATATGAAGTGAAAATTTATCAAGATACAGAGGCAGGTAGTTGAGAATTTTTCAAAAGTCAAACAAATAATATTTTCCCAAAGGGGAGAAAAGAGTTAGACTTCCGTTCTAAATTTTCCCAAAGAGGAGAAAAAAGTTCAATTCCTTTTCCAAAGAAGAAAAAAGTCATACATCAGTTCTGGAGTTTTCCCAAGATGCAAAAACAGTTAGACTTTTTCTAAAGAAGAGAAAAAGTTCAAAAGCTTTTCTGAATTTGTCATAGAAGAGAAAAAAGATAAATTTCTTTTCTAATTTTCCAGATGAGAAAAATTTCAACTTCTGTTCTGAATTTTTCCATAGAAGAGAAAGAAATTACGCTTTAGTTCTGAATTTTACCCAAAGAAGAGAAAAAAATTCAACCTTTCCTCTGAATTATTTTTAAAAGAAGAGGAAAAAAAAGTTGAACTGCTGTCCTGAATTTTCTCATAGAAGAGAAAAAAGTTCAACTTCTGTCTTGAATTTTCACAAAGAATAAAAAAAAAATATACTTCTCTTCTGATTTTTCTTCAAAAGAAAAACCAAAAAGTTCTACTGATGTCCTGAATTTTCCCAAAGAAGAAAAATGTTCAACTTCTGTCCTAAATTTTTCTAAAAACAGAGAAAAAAGCACAACCCCTGTCCTGAATTTTCCCAAAAACTGAAAAAAGTTACACTTCTGTTCTGGATTTTCCCAAAGAAAAGAAAAAAGTTCCTCTTCAGTTTTGAATTTTTCAAAGAAGAGGAGAAAGTTAAACTTCAGTTCTGAATTCCCGAAGAAGAGAAACAAATGTTAAACTTCTGTCCTGAATCAAGGAGGCACACCGTGCCTCTTTAAAGAGGCGAACCACGGCAATGTTAAGCGATCTTCGGTTCCAGTGGTCGCAGAGGGATGGGGAGGGATGCATTTCGTAGCCCGAGCTCCAACTAAGAAACCTGCCAAATTTCATCCCCCTCCGACTTTTCCTTCAAGGGGAAAATCTGGCCGAACGTTTCGACCCCCCAACCCCAGCCCCCTTTAACGTTGTCCGATCGGGCTGAAATTCACAAGTTAAGGTCCCCTAGGCCCAGGAGCTTATCCGCGAAATTTCAGCTCGATCCGATAACTCCTTCCCTGTTTTCCAGAAACCAAGCATAGCCACATAATGTTCCTGTTCTTTTTTTTCGCCACGCCTACAGGTCACAGCCGACATCGGATCTGGGTGTACGAAGACCCATTCGACGCGGAATTCTCCGAGTAATTTTGCTTGAAAGTTTCGTCGGAAAATCTTAACCCCCCGATTTTCTAGCTTAGAAAAACCCCATTTCCCTATAAGAGCCCATGTTAAGTTTTTTGTTGTTAAAAGTTACGAATTTCAACATCAAGTACATCAAAATGATCAGCTCGACATGGTGAGACTGACTGAAAGCTTCAAAAAATTCTGTCTTAATCCGTAAAATTTTTATTTGAGAAAAATGACAGAAACCCTTTTTTTCTGCCACGCCTACAGGTCACAGCCGACATCGGATCTGGGTGTACGAAGACTCATTCGACGCGGAATTCTCCGAGTAAGTGCCCTGGAAAGTTTCGTCGGAAAATCTTAACCCCCCGATTTTCTAGCTTAGAAAAACCCATTTCCCCATTGAAGGTAAAATTTTCTCTTGTAATAACATCACTTGTTTGAAAAATTCTTACACTAACAGCAGTTTGGCGAAGCGGAAGCGTGCTGGGCCCATAACCCAGAGGTCGGTGGATCGAAACCGCTAGCTGCTAATTTTTTAGAATTTGTAAAATTAGGTAATTTTGTCAGTTTGAATTTATTTATACAGAAAGGGAGAAAATAAACATGGAAACATGTGATCAGAATTACATACTGGAATGTTCACAAGAATTTATACTGAAGCGGGGGTAAGGCTTGATGGAAGCAAGTTAAAAGAACCATTTAAATTGATTTCCTAATTGAAGCCGTTGGTGAAATTTTCTATTGTAATAACTTGTTTGATAACAAGCATAACAGCAGCTTGGCGCAGCGGAAGCGCTCTGGGCCCATAAACCGGAGGCGCTTGGGTAAAAACCACTAGCTTCTAAATTTTTAATTAAGCTGCTAAACTATTAAAATTATCAAAATTAGATAATTTTGTCAGTTTGAATTTATTGATACAGAAAGCGAGAAAATAAACATGGAAAATTATTATTAAATTACATCCACCATGGAATGTAGAAAAACGTACAGAAATAATATGAAAAAAACTTCGTTTTCTTAAAGAGTTAAAGAGGCTGCGTCCCAAAGTCGAACCTTAAAACGTACAGGAACTCCCCGCTTTTAAAGACTCTTTTGTACAGGTTTTTTATTGTGGGGGGCTGCCGCCCCCGCTCTTGGCTTCGGAAAGGTCCTCTTTTAATTAACAAAAAATTGAAATGAATGAATAATGAAATAACATCGAAAAATGTTAAACACAAGAGGACAGGAGAACCATTGCGCCGAAACTAGTAATTAGTAACAATGAAGTCCCCCCACAACAAAAAACCTGTACAAAAGAGTCTTTAAAAGCGGGGAGTTTGGGGGGCGGCACCCCCCAACTGCCTCTCCTAATTCCTGTACGTTTTAAGGTTCGACTTTGGGACGCAGCCTCTTTAACTCTTTAAGAAAACGAAGTTTTTTCATATTATTTCCACAAAGAGGAGAAAAAAAGTTCTATTTCTGCTCTGAATTTTTCCAAAAAAGAGGCAAAAGTGATACTACAGTACCAAATTTTCCTAAAGAACAGAAAAAAAAATCGCACTTCAATTCTGAATTTTTTCATAGAATAGAAAAGAGCTACACTTCTGTTCTGAATTTTTCCAAAAAAGAGAATAAAGTGATGCTACAGTTCCAAATTTTCCTAAAAAAGAGAATGAAAGTTCAAGGTCTGTTTTGAATTTTTCCAGAGAAAAGAGAAAACTCTCGCTTCAGTTCTGATTTTTTTTTCCACAAGAAAGTTGCACATCTTTTCTGAATTTTTCCATTTAAGAGAAAAAAGTTCATGTTCTGTTCTGAATTTTTCCATAGAAAAAAAAATAATTTATACTTCCATTCTGATTTTCCCCCAAAGAAAGAGAGAAAAAATTCAACTTCTAATCTGAAGTTTTTCAATACACTTCAGTTTTCCTAAAGAAGAGAACAAATTACACGTCAGTTCTGAATGTCTCCAAAAAAGTAAAAAACGTTACTCTTTTATTCTGAATTTCCCGAAGAAGAGAAAAAAGTTCAAATTTGGTTCTGGCTTTTTCCGAAGAAGAGAAAAAAGTTATAATTCTGTTCTGATTTCCTCCAAAACAAAAGCAAGTTCTGTTCTGGATTTTTCCTATAGAAGAGAAAAAACTTATATACACTTTAGTTCTGGATTTTTCCAAAGAAGAGAAAAAGTTATACTTCTGTTCTGAATTTTCCCATCTGTACAACAAGTCACCATATGGTCTCGTAGCTATGCTTTGAGATCTTTGTTCCCAGAATCTCTAGACACCATTCTGAATTCGAGAGTTTTATGTTTGTTTCCGAAAATTGTTTGGCCTGGTGCCTCTCAGTGTCGTTTGTAGTACACGACACCTATAAACATTTCACAAAGTGAAAGTCATTGTCTGGTCTTGTCGCTATGTATTGAGATGATTGTTTCTGGAAATCGTTTGGCATCATGCGGATGACAGCCCTATTGAATTGGCATGCTTGCTAAGCATTTTGTCGACGAAATATCACAATGAATCCAAGCCGAGCCCTGACCATCTAGAGAGCTTTATTATCATTGATTGGACAGTGACTAAATTGCCAATATGTCTAGCAAAAGAACTTTTGACAAAGATTCAAATATATCAAAAAGTTCAACTTCTATACAAAATTTTTCCAAAGAAGAGAAAAACAAAACTTCAGTTCTGAATTTTCCCGAAGAAGAGAAATGTTCAACTTCTGTTCTGAATTTATTCAAAATATAACTGATATTTTAAGCTAAAGATAGTTTGAAATTTATGTTTGCTTGTTTGCAACATCAAATACTTTGTTCACGTCCCTACTGCAGTCATCTATTCATTTACAATCATAAATTGCGCCGTTTTTATCTCCTAACCAACTGCTGCCATAATTTTTCACTAAAACTATAGACGGTTCCAAAACTAATTTTTCACCTAGAATTTGGATTAGGTCCGTTTGGGTTCAGTATGCGCATGCCCACGCTAACTGAACCCAAACGAGCCTAAATAAAATCAGTATAACGTAACCAAGTCAACTAATGCATCGTTCTTTTATCATAGTAAATCTCGGGTCTCAAGTTCGAATCCTAAACCAGATAAATAATTTGTAAATTTAAAGTATCACCAATGATGACATCAGCTAGATAGATAGCAGCACTTGGGAAGTCACCGTTAAGCCTTCTTCGAGATCTTAACGCACAAAGGAAGAAAAGAGTAGTGTCTTTGGGCATGGTCGGACGTATTAATAGGATACTACTCAGTTCAATTAATTATTAATTAATCAGGTGATATGTATTTCTATGAGCAAATTATCAACATGCACTTGTTATTTCAGCTGACTAGCACTCAATTCCTTCATCCTTACGAGTCCCCAATTCAAATCCTAAATCAGTCAAATATTTCTGAAATCATCGGAAACTGCTTAGCCATCATGTTAAATCATTACCCAATCTGTTTCGCAATAGCATCAACACAAGCAGAACCACCTTTTCCAGGTTTTTTTCCAGAGTTCATTGTTGCTCAAGAGCGCCTTAGGAAATCGGCATTACCGTGTATGTTCAGATTTTATTGGTCTTCCACTACACCTTTAGAATCGCCTTGTCCGGATCTGTTCAGAGTCCATTGTTCCTCAATAGCGCCTTAAGAAGTCATCATTAGCAGGTTTGTTCTGAGTCCATTGATCCTATAAGTGCCTAAGGGCAATTAAAGGCCAGAGGAAGTTTTGAACAATCACGCAATTAACAGTTCATTGACTCCAATAGTTACACAGCCGGGTTTTTTTTATATGGGTGGGGGGAGGAGTTGTAAAACTTTCTGAATTCATTGCGGAGAGGAGTCATAAATCCCGTTGAATTCACTATGGGGAGGAGTTGTAAAACCGTCTGAATTCATTGCAATGAGGAGTCAAAAAACCCGTAGAATTTATTGAGGAGAGGGTCATAAAACTCGCAGTATCTATTGCACGCAAATATTGCGTTGAACTTGTTATGTAAATAAGCTATAACCCATACTCTAAGTTCATTGATCCTCCAAGTGCCTTGGGGAATAACCAACAAGTAGCTCAAGTTTAAAGAAATGGATTGCACATGAGTCCACTGATCCTGTACAATGAAGCTTCGAACCTCTCTAATCCATATATCGCAATGATGCATAACACCAGATGGCTAGCGAGGGTCTTCTTACTTTCTACGAAAGGGTATCCAAACGAGACATACTACTGTCGTACATTATTTAAAAGCTAAAAGTACAATGCCTTTCAATATGTATAATTTGAGGCCCAAAGTGGGTTATTTTCTCCTCCAAGCCTCCCACTTCTCCAATTACCAACATTTTAGTAAAGCAGCATGGTTATAGCAAACTATTTGAAGTAGAATCTTCCAATCATTTTCAATCTGGTCATCTTTTCCATACCTCACAAACAGCAGGGTTCTACTCCACTCTCAGAAGATATCCCAGAACTTCCAATTTTACTAAAAATATCTAACGGCATTTTCATTCATGTAGTTCACTTGAAAATTTGACTAATCCTACCCACCTACCTCCTCTAAAAACAAGAAGAAAAAAAAAGCCTGTGACCAGCCAGGCTCTACAGATTCGTAGTTTCTATACGGATTTATAGCTCATAGCAGATTAGGAATAATTTGGTTTGTCACAACTTCTATCTTTTATGAGGGCACGTATGTCAATGCAAATATATCTGTCTACAGTTACTGCACTAATTTCTTTAAACATCTAGGTAATTTACCCATATCCACATAAAATAATTTACATTAAGAGAAGAATTAGTTTGAGAAATAACAAAAGCAGCAATTAGTAAGCAGTGGTCGATGATAATCAACACGAAAAAAAATGATTAAATTATTGTAGGAAAATATGGAGAAAATATTCGATGACTGAGATTTCAGCAAGGGTGGGCACATTTACTAATTAAAAAAAAAGACTAGTGTTTACAGTTTTGTAGAATAGCTAATTTAGCTTTCTCCTGAAAACTGAAAAAAAAAGTTTAAATGCTTGTTTTCTGAAAAAGAGTGCAACTTACTTCAAAAGAGGAACTACTTTCAGTTCTAACCAAATGTGGACATATCTCAGGAGGCTTCACTTTGTGCAGTTCTTCAAAATCTAAGCCACTGAAAAAGGGATGTGATTTGACTGAAGTATATGATCCAATGTCTTTAGCTCCAAGTCGCTCTGAGGGCTCTAATACCTAAAAGGGAATTGCAATGTAATTGATATTTGTTGATGTATGTCCTTAAACTAATTTTTGATCTTGCTTTAAATAGACACTAAGCTAATAAGATAACAAAACCTGAAAAGTTTAAAATGAAGCGTCAAATAACTAAAAATCTGAGCAAGTAAGCACAGGACAGTAGCATAACGTTGTCACTGGGCTTACATATACAAATTTTGAGGTTCAGCATATCCCCCTCAAAAATTCCCCCTTGAAAATTCACCCCCTTATGTAATATTGAGTAGCTAGGTGAGATTACAACAAATAAAAAGAATGGAGAAAAGAAGGAATTGTGGAAATTCTTTTTATATTCCAAAATACATGTTAAATATACGGTGTAGAATCAAACAGTTTGTAGTAACGAGCTATAAGTAAGGAGTGACTTGGACAAATAGTAACCAAACTATAAAAAAGAATTTTGATAACAAATAATACATAAAAAAAATTATTTTTCACCCAGTTTCCAAATACATAATGTTAGACATCAAACACCACGAGCATGAGAAAACTTGCCTGATTTCCTAAAAATCGGGAAAACAACCCTAAAAGGCAAGTGATCGTAGACAGAAGTCACACCATTAGATTTAGCATATTAAAGAATGCTACAACGTGGGTTTCGAGCTCCTATTAACAAAATGTGAATTTTGCATTTTTCTCCTGGTACAAAGATTACTGATGCGTCTTTATTTGTTCTTTTTTTTAAGCATTTTTAATGGCAATATCACCCGAATCAATCATAAAAGTCATACTTTCCTTTTGGCTTCTTAACTTTGCATATAGGGAGAGTTTTCCATGAGGAGAGGGGTATTTTCCACCGAGAGGAGGAGGGGTCCAGGGGGAAATTTCCATAAGCTAATGGTTCGAATGACAAAATTCATTATTTGACCAAATGCAGCTTACACTTGTTTGTCTAGGACAAAACGATTTTGAAGTTCGCTTGAATTAGCTTAAACTGAGGTTGCTGAGAACCAATGAATTAATATCGAATTACTTTACATTTTATAGCTGTGGCGTAATTTCGTCAAAATTCTGGGGAAGACAAATTTGGAGCCAATTTTCCCAAATCAAGTGAAAATGACATCGAAAACTAAAAAAGAATCCTTATATTTCCATAAAGGCAAAGGTATACTAAAGAAAACTGCCCTGTTTCTCTAAATACTTGAATTATGTAGACTTATCTTAGTTTTGACAAGATTTTTTGCAGAAACTAAATTTCAGCTAGGGGCAAACTGAAGTCTGGGGGGAGAGACTTGGATCTGGAGTTGGCGCAGTTGTCCCCCCCCCCTGCACCATAGCAAATTACGCCCCTAATTTAGGAAAAAATGGAACCTTTTTGACATATAACCAAAATATGGCATTAAAGTAGAGTTATTTGAATTTAATTTCAAAATACAATCATAGCTTTCCCACCTTTCCTTCTTTTCTCCATCCTTTTCTGTCTCCCTTTCTCTTCCAGTATTTATAACTATCCTACTTTCTAAGTTTTTATTTCTTTAAAAAATTCAATCAAAAACTTCACATGGTCTTCATGCAAAAACTATTGACACTAGACTTTTTTCAATTTTCAATTTAAGAAATAAAATAAAAAAAGATTTCTGATTTATTAAAACCGAAAACCGACGGATACATCTAATAAGCACTGCTGCCTAAATGTATATCCCTCTTCAACATCGATCTTTGGGGTAAGACGGCGAGATGTGAAAGTCAGTCCAGATCTCACACTTAGCGACTTTAGCGACTATGCAAACTATATTTTCCTGCACGTAAACAATATAGATAATACACATGGCACCATATTGAATGTAGCAGTCACGGTTGAGCAGCCGGACTGATGATCAGCAATAACAAAACCAATATTGTGAAGACGCACTAGTAAATAGTATCTCCCTGGTTGATAGTATTCGTTTGGATATCACTGATCCGTCCAAATATCTGAGACAAGTAATTGAGTCATCAATTAGATTCAATGGAGAAGGTTTCAACAGAATATCTTCTGCAGCCGTAGTTTTGCAAAACTGAAGAAAACCCTGTCAGGACAAAGAGATGTTCTCTTAAAGACAAAGTTTCAAATTCAAGAGGCAATCGTCCACTCCACACTTCTATACGGTTCTGAAACTTTGTTCGGGAGAGCAGCGAATGTCCACAAAATCCATATGTTCGAATACTCTTGCCTAACACAAATTTTCAGTGTAAATAGAATCAGTAAGGTCAAAATTCAAATTTGTTGCTACGAAAAATATGACATTGGCGTACTAACAATCAACGCTATCTGATATGATTAGGTTCGTTAGAGAACAGATGGTGTTCCTCCCGAACTGGTGTTGAACTTAAAATTCTCGACTCACTGTGAGAAGAAGTGTTGAGGGCAAATAAAGACTTGGCTAAAAAAAAAAACAACTCAAGAATAATCCAGAACCATTAGAACCACTCGACACCACATGAGAACATGGGATGAGCAATGGCTAGCAACCACTAAAAACAGAGTAGTATATCCCTCAGCCTTCTACCAGATTCCAGCACCAGTAAGTGCAGGAAATAATGTTCCTGAGACAGGTGCAAGTAAAATTAAAAAAAAAAAAAACACCCTAAACTTCATAGAAAGCGGGAAAAATTACTGCGCGAAGGCACGGGGCGATCAAACGTTTCTGATTCCATTTTGGATCAGCGTAGGAAGTTACATTAGAATCCCAAATAAAACCCACTTGAGCTTAAAACTCTTCTATCTTATATCTACACCTTAACATTAATTTTCTTCACCCTTTACGCTAATAGATCAATGAATTTAGAATAAAAGGAAAATAAAACGTGTTGAGGGCAAGTAAAGACTTGGCTAAAAAAAACAACTCAAGAATGATCCAGAACCATTTAAAACCACTTGACACCACATGAGAACATGGGATGAGCAATGGCTAGCAACCACTAAAAACAGAGCAGTATATCCCTCAGCCTTCTACCAGATTCCAGCATCAGTAAGTGCAGGAAATACTGTTCCTGAGACAGGTGCAAGTAAGATTAAAAAACAAAAAACACCCTAAACTTCATAGAAAGCTGGAAAAATTACTGCGCGAAGGCACGGGGCGATCAAAGTTTCTGATTCCATTTTGGATCAGCGCAGGAAGTTACATTAGAATCCCAAATAAAACCCACTTGAGCTCAAAACTCTTCTATCTTATATCTACACCTTAACATTAATTTTCTTCACCCTTTACGCTAATAGATCAATGAATTTAGAATAAAAGGAAAATAAAATATACTAGTAAAGTAAAAACAAAGAAAAGAGCCCAGTACAATACTAAAAACAAATAAAACGAACCTTTGACAAGAAAAGGGGACCTGGAAAACAAAAGGCAAATTTAAACTTTACAGGTTTGAATATTTTGTTTGTGAATGAAACATATAAATTTTGGTTCATACTGAACAATAACAGAAAGCGATGGAGCCAACAGGGGTAAAGATGCTAATCAGTTAGGTCGAGGTTTAGAAGGAGACTACTTTTTAGGGAATCAAATCTCGGTGTAGAGTTTTGATGTTCCTATCTAGGAAACACAGGCATGAAAACATTCTTCTGTCCTAGGGAGTTTTTCATATAGCTTCCCTCGTGGGGAACAAATGAAGGACTTTTCAATTCTATTGAAGATAGAATAATCAGACATGTTTTATACACTTTCCGTCCCAGGGTCCCTGGATATTTTGAGGGGAAGAGATATTTAAGTTAGACTGTAATGCATCCATTTTGACAGCTACAATGAACCCTTCTTATTGGTACGTTTAACGAGGACGTAACCTTTCCATGCATTGATACGATTGAACAGGGAAATCAGAAAGCTTTTCTATCAGCTAAATCAAAAAAGATCTATTAAACTGAGGAGTAAAGGGGTTTGATGATTCTGATACTTCTTAATTGTTAATCTAGGCCTGAAAATTTGACGATACAACCCTCTCCCTTTCCTGGATCCACTTTGCTCCTCTCTGGCAACTTTATCTGCAGCATCTCTACCATCCCTACAAACGACATAAACCACGGCGAAAAAAATACGACTTATGTTTAGAAAACATTGTTCAGAGTCAAAGTACACTTAAAATTAAGCATAAAAAAGTTTTTAGGCAAGTTTTGGGAATATAATGGGCTAAACTTTCTTAAAATATGTGGTAAGTCACAGAGGCGATTGGATGGTAAAAATGGAGTAACGGCCTAAAATCCTTGTTGCTTTTGAAAAAAGAATATACAAAAAAAATCAATGATCAAATCAAGCAAAATTTACGAAATGTATGCTTAGTAACTTTTGATTTAGGGATATTTCCCAAATGATTCTTGAATGACCATGGTTTGAAAAGAGGTCATACATTTTTATTTGTGCAAACGTGGGAGAGGGAGCATCAAACGCAGCACATACTTAGGGCCTTTCAATCACCTACACTGGAAATTTCAACTCGACTATGATGCGCCTAAGAAGTCCACCATTTGCATGATATTTACTTGGCGGATTGGACTTTAACTGTCTACATTGCAATTTTAGCTCAAGATTGGTAATGTACAAGCTCAGAAATCCCACTAACCTTTTAGAAATAGGCAATCTTGGTTTAAGTCTGTTTCACTTTGTGGTGTTGAAACCGCAACCTTAATAATTTTTAACATTTTACGTATAAATGCATGGAACCACTCTCTAAAAAATCCATGAATAATCATCAGTCAAAGATATAAGACAAGTCTAGACTGTATGTGCAAAGTTGGGGGTGGATGTACCTTGTGGGGAAAGCCAAAAACCTAAGGGCCCCACTTCTAATCCTTCCAACATGGCGATTGGAAACCCTTTGAAGACTGCTTATACTCCAACAAGTTATAATACGACAATCACTTAAGAAATTTATACTTAATGGGTTTTGAATTAAACGTCAAAATTGTAATATTCACCTCAGATTTCTAATCAGCAAGCTCAGAATGCTATATTTTAGTGAAAAATCAATAACTATTAATTAGCTTTTGATTCAGGATAGTCATCTATTAATCGCAAGGTTTTTCATTGATTTGCAATTAACCATTTAGAATGTTACCAAAAGAACTTATGATTGGTCGTATCGTAAGTCAAAATAGATATAACATACATATAAGTGTAAAGCAAGGGGGAAGAATAGAACGGCCTCAATTTTCGGTCCTCCAATCACAGAGACTGAAAGTCCTTGCATGACCTTGATTTCAACGGGGTATAATATGCCCACCGCTAGTAAAATGTGTATTTAAAATCTTATTTCATATACATATATATATATATATATATATATATATATATATATATATATATATATATATATATATATATATATATATATATTAATACTACATTTACATTGTAGTATTAATTCAAAAATCAATTTTTCTGATGGAAGTAAAGAGCGAAGATGAAAAATAAAACAAAACTAAAAATAGTAGATACAAGTCGCATAATAAGCTAAACTTAAAATGAACAGGAATTATAATGAATTAATGTAAAAAATAAAATCAATAATCAAATCAAGCGAAATTAACAAAATATATAGTGGGTAACTTTCGATTTAGGGACCATTTCTCAAATGACTCTTGAATGACCATGGTCCGAAAAGAGGTCAAGCATTTTTATGTGTACGAAGGTGGGAAAGGGAATATCACAGTATTTACTGAGTAAAGCACTTCAGAATTAAATAGCATTTTGGTTAGTATATCAAACGGTGACATTAGCTGTAAAAAAAAATGCATTTTGCTTCTGCCTTCCTGTTTTTTTGTTTGTTTTTTTAAGCATATTAGTATTTTGTCAAATATTTCCTTTGCTGGTTGCAAAGACAAAAGTTTGGCTGATAAAATGACAAAGGAAATGTAGCCATATCATTAAGTGTTCTATTGAAACTCTACTTTAGTGTTTATTATTTCAGTGTAATATATATTATTTTAGCTATATAGTTATATTAGCTATATTATTTTATTATATATTATTTTAGCTATATATAATTATTTTATATATTATTTTATTATTTTATGATATATATATTTATATTATTATTTTACCATAATTGAAATTATTTACTTTCTATTCTGTTTCTGTTATTTTGCGAACCTATTATGCTGGAAAAAAAATTACGATTTTCTTTGTGTTGTACCAAAAACTAACAAAGGTGGTACTTCTAGAACTCTATTCCTATTCTAGAATTCTAAACTATTCCAGGATTGGACATGTAGTCAGAAGTTTTCTATTCACTAGAGCTTCTGCTTTATAATATTTCTGTTTAATGAAAGTTAGGGGTTTTGCATAAACATCAAGAATAAACCCTAAATTACTTATCTCCTAAAAGAAGAAGAAATATTTGAAAAAATTCTGTCTATCACAACATGAGCTAATCTGTTATATATCATGGTAGTTTTAGAATTTACCAGGGGGAGAGAGAAGGGAGACTTCATTAGTCGTGAGCCCACAATAATGTCACTGTTGCACAGGATTATCAGAGAATTAATGTTTCCTAAGTTGACATTGAGAACTTACTAAAAGCTGCGTCACAATATCTCGAGCATCGTCTGGGAAGCCATCTGGGTATTCATATTCTAATTTCATGATTTTCTGAAAGATTGCATAATCACTGCTGAAAAAAAAAGTATTACTGTTTAAAAAATGGGGAAAATACTTTAAGAAATGCAGAAGATTAGATGTTTGGTTGGAAAAGGAAAAACAATTCAGTAAAATACAGGCAGGATTTAGGAAAAAACTAGACCTCCGTTGCCTGTGCAACGGGAAGTGTTGCAGCAACTGTGCCCTGTTCCTTAGGGCACAGTTGCGGAGCAACACCTGCAACTGTGCCCTACGGGACACAGTTGCGGAGCAACAGTCTCCATTATGTCCTTCAGAGGACATTTTTCTAATGCGGCTTCGATTGTTATCTTGAAGCAGCTTTGATATGGTTTTATGTCGAGCTCCTACTAAACTGAGTTTGGCAAAATGTTTAGCTGGTCCAGAAATAAACGAGAACAAGTTCCAGTCTTATGGGATCGAGATCTGTCGAACCGCGTTGGAAAAAAAATTCTAGCTGGCCCAGAACCGAAGTTACCTCTAGAACGTCGAAACTTCGGAAATTATTTCTAAGAGAACGAAGCAACTTGGTATAAAGAACACTTCACTTCTTCTTGCATAACTTTCATAGCACTACTCGATAAAAATAAAATAGACATCAAAATCGAAAATTTAAGAAAATTTCAAAAAATCGGAACGAGATTGACTTTTCCAGAATTATTTCCGGGAAATCTGTAAGAGCTACGGAATTTCATGCTTCAGTTCTCGAAAACATCAATAAAAGTTCTATATGAGTTCATAATTATTTTATCTCTAAAACGTTTACTTCCGAAACTAGGGCCGTCTTAACTTGACGCCAATTCGAAGTATTATGTTTCGAGCCGCACATTTCGGGAATTATTTCCGGGAAATCTGAAAGAGATACGGAAATAACGTCTTATAGTTTTCTGCTTAACTTTTGATGGTCTAAGCTAGGAAAATATAAAACAAACCAAATTCACCAAAAAATTTAAATTGCCCCGAGGGAATGACAAAACTTCCAAATAGAAAAACCCAAAGAACGAATTTTATTTCGGAGAAACTATTGTAAGCTCCAGTTGTTAGGAGATCGAGACCTGTCGAACCGCGTTGGAAAAAAAATTCTAGCTGGTCCAGAACAGAAGTTACCTCTAGAACGTCGAAACTTCGGAAATTATTTCTTAGAGAACGAAGCAACTTGGTATATAGAACACTTCACTTCTTCTTGCATACTTTTCATAGCACTACTCGATAAAAATATAAGAAACATCAAAATCGAAAATTTGAGAAAATTCCAAAAAAAATCGGAACGAGATGGACTTTTCCGGAATTATTTCCGCGAAATCTGTAAGAGCTACGGAATTTTGTGCTCCGGTTCTCGAAGAGACAAATGAAAGCTCTACATGAGTTCAGCATAACTGTATTTCTAACAAGTTTATTTCCGAAGCTAGGGTCGTCTTAACTTGACGCCAAACATCGAACGCAGAGTTTCTAAGAAAAAGACGGTTTTATTTTTTTTATGGAAAACTGTTAGAAATTTTAGGAACTTCTCTGGAACTTTTTTACTCTGTTTCACGTTTCCCTTCCCTCTGAAAAATCTCAAATTTTTAACTCTTACCACTTCGGAGCTACAGGTCGCTGATCACGGTGAAAAAAAAAAAAAAAAAAAAAAAAAAAAAAAAACTACGAAAGCAGTAGTGTTGCTCCGCAACACAATTAGTCTACGGTTGATCAAGTTTAATATTGGATTTATTTGTTAAAAATTATACTACGAGGAAGGATGGCAGATTATGGTATGCGTTTTTGGATCTTAGGGACGCGTTCGATGGAATTAGAAGGGTTTATTAATAAAGAATTGATTGGATTTAGATCTTCAGGAAAAGTTACATGATTTCTATGAGATTATGTTCACTGTATATGAACGATATATTGGAAAGGTTTGAGCGAAACCAGGCTCTAGTGGTATAGCTTAGTTTGACGCGGTTCTTTGCTCTTTTGTTTGTAGATGGCATTGCCATGTTGGAAGATTCGGCAAAAAACCTAAACAGGCTTTTGGAAATTTTAGAGGGCTATCTACGAGAGAAAAAGTTAGTACTTAATGTTAGTAAATCATCGGTTTTCGTTTCTTGGTAAAGAGAGAAGAGAAAAAAAAATTTAGGTTGAAATTTAAATCTGCGTAGATGTGATTATTTACTATGAGTGTGGTCTAATAATGGATGGTAAGCGGAGTAAGTACATAGAATTAGCTAAAATTAAGGGGAATAGGGCAACAGGAACAGTCCGAAAAGTTCCTTCAGGTCAGTAGGTCTTGCATATATTAAAATCCAGAAGCTGGTGTTAGAGTCTAAGAATCAGGTCGGTAGTAGAGTACGGAGCAGAATTTTAGGTCATGGATAGGGATACTAGATGATTATAATTGATTTTAATGAAGATTATAATTAAAGTATTTTAAAAGGATACTAAGTTGAAGTGAGAGTTTTAATAGCTTAGTTATTAAAAGCAATTTAGGAATTTCGCCTTTAAGAAGCAAGAGGCTAGCAAAATTGGTGAAGTACTGGGGAAGAGGGGCAATTTTGGAGAAAAATAGGTTAGTTAGGAAAGCATGGGCAGAGTCTCTGTTAGACAGAAGAAGATGTTCGTAGATGGGGCAAAATAAGACAATTTTGGATTAGTGTGGAATATCAGCTGAATGGAATGGGGTTAGGGTAGGATTGAGACAGGAGAGTTGTCTAGACTCAATTTTGGCCGATCAGGAAATTCGAAAGCGTTGTGCCAGACCAGAATGTCTTACTCTCTATGTTTGTATCCTAGGGTAAAAGAGACTCGGGGTAAAGAGGTATATTTTAGAGCGGGGTTGTCTAGGGATGGTATAAAAAAGAGTAATTTCTTGAAGAGGTAACTTTATGCCACACAGGGCAAGAAGAAAATATTTGAGTGGAATTTTAAAGAAGAGTGGTTCCTACAGTTTTCCAATGTATGGAGAGTGGAAGGAATTTTCTGGTATTTTCTAGGTAAGTGTGAAGAGAGGGATATTAGAAAATAAAATTTTGGATTGGATGGCGTGGAAAAGCCTTGGGTGGGAAAATTGTTGGGGGTTTTACTGCTGTTAGGAATCTGGAGCGGTTTGTTGGTGCACGTAAGACCCACCGCGATGCTATTATATGTTGAATTTGTTAATATTAAACTTTTTGAATGGAGTTCTTTTCTTGTTTTAATTATTTGTTCGACTGTTTTCTTATGTTTAAGTGTCTTTAAATTGACACTTTGAATTGTTTTTGCATGTTGTTCCCTTTTTTCCCCTTTTATTTTTTCTGGCCAAGGACCTAGGGGATTTTGTTTGCGTCAAATATATTAAACTATATACTGTACTATACCAGTTAGCTAGCAATAGGCCTTGAATCAGGTTTTAACCGATCGCAGATTGTTTTTACATCAAATTCCCATTGTTTGATAAAATATCTTACTTAATGTCACCAAAAATTAATAATAATCACTTCCCTCTCTTTTGGTTTATTGTGATCGGCATATGGAGCTCAATAGCCATAAAAGATCAAACAAAATAGCCAACGTGGGGATAGGGAATGGAGAAGAAAATCTCCTCTGAAGTTTGTGAAGTTGCAACTAACTTTCTAGGAAAAACAAAAAATCCTTTTTTCAGTCAAGTAAATTGTATAAGGAAGAAAAAAAAAAGACAAAGTCAACTTCTGACGGATGTTTTAACGTTGGGGACTTGTAGAGCATAAACCTATCCCTTCAAGCAACGAGATTGAAACTATTGTATCTCTTTTGAATTTGTAAAAAATAATGCTAGAAAAATAATTCTGTAAATCCCATATTATAATTATTAAATGGAATTCCAATTTTATTTGGATATTTTTTAGATTTCGTAGAAGGGTCGGAGCCAGGGGTACCCTGAAACAAGTCTAGCTGTGATCTGGCTCATAAGTAGAGGAAGAGAAGAGGGGTTTCCAGAATCATATCATTTGAGCATCTGCCAGATGCGGCTCTTAAATCTTAGCCATACGAGCGAAAGCTAGTTTCTCATTCATGCATTTGGGATATCCAGAGGCAATGCAACTTCTGATGGGGGCGTGAAAGAAGATGAGGTCCTGAAATTATTTTCATTGGGCTGTGCTTGCTAACATGTGGTACGCATAACCCCACGGGTACGCAGAATCCTGTGAGAGAGGGGTATACACGAAAAAATATCAGTAATGGCGGAACCTCTGTGGCAGAGCTGCCGCAGAGGTTACGTGAGTAATAGTTTCGTTACGTTTTAAATAAAAAGTTACTTTTTACGTTACGGTCCTAAAAACGTTACATTTATGACGCTATTATGAATAAAACACAGGTTGCTCCTTTTCTGAGCAACCTGTTCTTATCAAACAGTTCGTGGTAACGAACTGTAGTAAGGAGCAACCCGGCTCAATAGTAACCAAAACTCTAAAAAATGGAATTTTGATACCAATAACTACATCAAAAGAATCGCATTTTAATACTGGTTTTAAATATATAAGTTTCATCAAGTTTAGTGTTACCCATCAAAAGTTACGAGCCTGAGAAAATTTGCGTTATTTTAGAAAATAGGGGGAAACACACCCTAAAAGTCATAGAATCTTAACGAAAATCACACCATCAGATTCAGCGTATCAGAGAACCCTACTGTAGAAGTTTCGAGCTCCTATCTACAAAAATGTGGAATTTTGCATTTTTTGCCAGAAGGCAGATCACGGATGCGTGTTTATTTGTTTTTTTTGTTTTTTTGTTTTGTTTTTTTTTCCCAGGGGTGATCGTATCGACCCAGTTGTCCTAGAATGTTGCAAGAGGGCTCATTCTAACGGAAATGAAAAGTTCTAGTGCCCTTTTTAAGCGACCAAAAAAATTGTTTTTTTTCCCAGGGGTGATCGTATCGACCCAGTTGTCCTAGAATGTTGCAAGAGGGCTCATTCTAACGGAAATGAAAAGTTCTAGTGCCCTTTTTAAGCGACCAAAAAAATTGGAGGGCACCTAGGCCCCCTCCCACGCTAATTATTTTCCCAAAGTCAACGGATCAAAATTCTGAGATAGCCATTTTATTCAACGTAGTCGAAAAACCTTATAACTATGTCTTTGGGGACGACTTACTCCCCCACAGTCCCCGTGGGAGGGGCAACAAGTTACAAACTTTGACCTGTGCTTACATATAGTAATGGTTATTGGGAAGTATACAGGCGTTTTCAGGAGGATTGTTTTGGTTGGGGGGAGGGGTTGAGAAGAGGAGGATATGCTGGAGGAACTTTCCATCGAGAATTTGTCATTGGAGAAGAAAATTTCCATGAAGGGAGAGCAGGATTTACTAGCATTATTTAAAAAAAAAACAATTAAAAAATAAATGTGAAAAAGCTTTTTCAGCTGGAAGTAAGGAATAGCAATAAAACTTAAAACAAACAGAAATTATTACCCATATGAGGGGCTCACCTCCTTCTAATACCTCGCTCTTTACGCTAAAGTATTTTTAGTAATTTCAACTATTTATTCTACGGCTTTTGTGATTCAGGGGTCATTCTTAATGAATTGGGATAAAATTTAAGCTTTAGTGTAAAGAGCGAGGTACTGACGGTGGGGCGAATCCCCTCATATATGTAATAAAAACATGAGAATACAGAAGTTCTTTACGTAAGCTAATTTATAAGTTACGTAGATCTTTTACCAATAAAAAGATTCGAAAGAAATTAAAAGTTCTAGTTGCCTTTTTAATTAACCAAAAAATCGGAGGGCAACTAGGCTTCGTCCCACGCTCTTTTTTTCTCAAAATCATTCGATCAAAATTATGAGAAAGCCATTTAGCCAAAAAAAAAATTATGCAAATTTCGTTTTGATTATTCCTCTGCAGAGAGCCAAAATCAAAACATGCATTGATTCAAAAACGTTCAGAAATTAAATTAAAAAAACAAGTTTTTTAACTGAAAGTAAGGAGCGACATTAAAACTTAAAAGGCACAGAAATTACTTCGTAAATGAAAGAGGCTGCTTCCTCATCAACGCCCCGCTCTTTACGCTAAAGTTTTTTACTGTTTTAAAAAGAAGAATTGTGAGAAAGAGTCAAACTTTAGCGTAAAGAACGGGGCGCTGATGAGGAAGCAGCCTCTTTCATATACGAAGTAATTTCTGTGCCTTTTAAGTTTTAATGTCGCTCCTTACTTTCAGTTAAAAAACTTGTTTTTTTAATTTAATCCGTGAAAAAATCAACTGTTTGTAGTTACACTGAAATGAACATGGACATTCTTTCACACTGCAGTCGCGTAATATTAAACACAATCATTCCATTATTAGGATGAGAGAGCGCCCGTTTTGCTCAGTAATTAAGGATAACGTTCTAATTCGCAGAGTTACCATTTATAATGCTGAAAAAGTACCCACAAGCATGTTTGAATTGAGAAATGAAGCACAAATGTGTTTCGAGGATCAACCTTTTCAGTTGGCTTTCAATTTCCATGATTGTAATTCGCTTCAGTAGCTTGCATACTTGAGTGACATTTTTTCCAAAAGTAATAGAATTAATGGCGCATAATACAGAACAAATAATACATAACACTCCCATTTACATTTTCAAGATATCTGACTAGATTGAGTCCATGACAAAGAAATTCACTTTCGGAATCCTGCCACATTTAGAACCAGTGTGCTTGACTCAGCTCCACATTTAAGGCACCACCTGTCATTCTTTGGGCAAGATTGTTGTATATTTCATTTTTGCCCTTACAGCTCAGTCTTTATTAAGATGACCAAGAAAAAACTTACTACAATACAAAGCTTACTGAGTTCTGGGCCAGAACACGGAAAGAAAATAAAGCATCAATTATAAAGCCCTGAATTGTTGTTGCCTTTTCAAAGCGCAATACCTGCTGAGAGGGCATTATCATCCTATGCATTTATCAAGAACAAACAAGAAATAAACTTAATGCAGCTCCAAATCTAAGGCTCTACCAGTCAGCACTTGGTCCAGATTTTAAAAGGCTCAATTCGAATATCTAAGATCAAAGATTTCACAGAAAAGCATTAAATTTTCTGTTAATAAATGTACACACGTATTAAATTTTCTGTTAATAAATCTTCATGCTAAGTTGTTAAAAAAATAACAATGCCAAAAGTTCTCTTAGTTAGAAATTATGTTAAAAAACGTATCCAAGTTGCGCCTAGTACTGTTTTCATTGGTCTTTTTCTTTTAGTTCTTGTTGGGGAGAATCCACTATGAAAATCTTTTCTAAGGGTAAGGGATTTGAAAAAGAATGGGAACCACTATATTGAGGGAATTTATTATTATTTTTTCTTGTGTTGAATTAACTTTGGTAAAAATAAGAGTAAATGTAATTAGGAAACCGTCGAGAAAGGACATTTGGCTCTATATTAAGGGGATTCGATACCATGAAGAATCAGCCTATCTCGTCCATTATAAACTTTCTTAGTTTGTTTAACTTATTTAGTTACACATAAGTTTAAACTTATTTTGACTTATTACAAACTCAGAATTTACCTGAATGTGTTATTTCTACCTTTCTAGTAATATGGAACCGACTCAATCTCTGAAGAAAAGAAGGAAGGGAAACCATAATTTTTTTGTCATTAAGGCATCCTGTAGTTCTTTAAAATAAGTAGTCGGATCTGAACAAAAGCAGTTGGGAGTAAAATCCATTGCACGTTTTGGGAGTCCGAATTCGTTCTGACCTCTTTGGGGGACAGGAGAAGCCAATCTCTAAATTCTCGTCATCAGCATGTCTACTACATACGTGTCAAATTAAAACATAACTTGGTGTAAAGTACGATTAGCGGTTGTGCTTTTCATGGGATCTAAATTAGTCTTTAGATTATCTACTAAAAGTTGTTGTTGTATCTCAACCAAACTTGGTCAAAAGAAACAGTTAATTTCTTTGTTATCCCTTTACAGGGTCCATGATCGATACAACCACTGTTGGAGAGGAGAAAGCGAAATCTATAAATTCCATATAAGCAAATAAACCAGGTATAGATTTCAGATCCCAGCCAAAATATCTTGGAACCAAGAGCTAAGCCCATAGTTATGTCTTTTGTGGGTTGCGGCTGACCCGACCTCTATAGAAGGGGGTTGGTATTAAAATATTTTTCTGTCAGGCTCAGTACTAGATGGGTTGGCGAAATTCATTCAATAAAATGTGGTCAATACTATGTTTATTGTATCTTGTTTCCGTGCTTAACTAAAATTGTGAGTGAATGGCTAGGTTCTCACCATCCGTATTCATAATAATGGCTTATTATATTTCAAGCCAATTTAAAAGGGGTTAGCAGCAATGAATATTGTTGCACGTTTTGAGGGTTTGAGTTCAATCAGACAGACACTTATCACTTGTGTTGTGGTTCTCAATAAAATCAGGTCTTCAGTACCTGGACTGGTACTTCTTGGGATCTAGTATGGGGATAGGATCTTGCTATTTTCGGAACTAAAGGGAATTAAAAATGTGATAGCAGCTTCCTTATACTCAACGATATTCATAAATTATATCGATATTCATAATTATAATTATTCATTAACGATATTCATTAACGATTGAGTACTCAACGATATTCAATAAATAAAGTATAATGAAATGGTAGTTCAATGTAGATAAGGAGCTTCATCTGCTGGTTAGAAACAGTGTCAATTAAATAATTTTTCAGTTCTCACAAGTTTTGCTTACGATTCCAGCTGATTCTACGGGAATTTTCTACTGTTTCAATCGCTGGTAAGAGCAGTCTTGGAAACTTTATAGCAAAAACAATGTTCAACCTGTATGAATTTGCCTTTCTGGTTCTCTGGGGAAGGAGATGGTTGAAGCAGTACTTCGTCAATGGCTTTTTCTCAATTTTTTTTCCATCTAATAACATATAGTATTTAACTTCATTCTTCTAGCATAACGGTTTATTAACTGATGTTGTCATTGGCTCCCTCAAATATGAAGCTGCTATCATACATCTGAATCACTTCATTGGTTTTCCCAGGCACCAAAATTGTAAAATGGCACCCTAGATTTAAGACACCTTAAACTTCTCGGCTTCAGAAATTTGTAACCTCCCCTTCCCCCCAAAAAAAGAAAATTAGGCCCAAAGGGTTCACCCCACGTACTCGAGAGCATATTCAAGCTCTATCCCTTGTGTTACCCCAAAATTGGAATTCACAGGTAAAACTAGCTGCAAACTTCACACAATTTTGGCAATGGAGGCCCGTCTTTACTCTTTTTCCAATAGTGTTAACGACCTAGCAATTGAGATTTCAACAATGTATATCTAAGGGAAAAATACCAAGCAATATGTCCGGTTTCGACAAAAAATACTTTTAGCGTTAACACGTCTACTGTTTGAATTACAGTTGCCTGTTGCGTCTTTATCACAAAAATCCAAGCTTAGACAGTACTACATCCAGGATTGTTTAATATTAAAAGCTAGAGATAACGAATTTGTCACTTTAAAAAAGAAAACGCGCCGATATTTCAACTTCTATTTAGAGAGTAAATTGATGAATATCAAGACACCATAATTTAAGAATCTATTTAAAATACTGAATTAATATCTAATAAATTAATGAATTTTAAATTTAATCAATTAATGATAAATGCATAATGAATGAATTTATTAACGATATTATTATCCTTATAAATTACTAAAGATCCCCTAATGATATATTTCATCATTAAGGATAAAGTAGTTAAGATACAGTGATCCAATTCTACTGCACAAATTGAAAAAGGATAGAAGATGATTCGACATTTCAAAATCTTACTTTATTAATTAAAACAATCCTTCCAAAATTCCTGTTAAGCTAAATCACTCGTAAGTCAGCCAATATAACTGGATACCTCTATTTATAAAGCAAATAAAAAATATAGGTAAATTAAGCAAAATAATAATGAAAGTAAATAAGCAATATAAAGCAAAGAAATACATCGAAACAAGGTAAAACACAAGGCATCGCAGAGCAAGGCATTTCTTCTTATGTTTTAAAACGAAGAAGAAACATGCTTTTCAGCGGCGACTTTCATTTACAACGGATTCGAAAACTGAAAACTAATCGTGCTGATTAAGCGACGTTCACATGCGTGTCTAGCTAGAATGTCACGTATAGACATGTGTCTGGCCAGACAGCGATGGCTAGACAACTACCGTTCACAAGTAAAATTTGGTGCTTGGCTAGACAAGTTACAGCTAAGCATCCAGTTCTAGACTCTAGAACTCACAGCCTAGGATTTTCGATTACAGCCAATCAGAATGTGTCAAATTCTACTAATTTCATCAGCTATGTTTCTAAATTTTTAGACTGAAATTTAATTTTTTGTTTTCTCATTAATTGTTTTTTTTTTTCATTTTAGGCAAATATGCAATACCAAACATAATAGTGAAGTGCAATTAGGCAATTTTTTGGCTTGTCTCATCCTTTATCTTGTGACAGTAAAAATTGTAATCACACAAAAAAAAATGTGATCACAATTTGAGAGTTTTGCCCGCATAAGCTCTCTTGATTCGCTAGAAATAACAACTCTAATCTATTTGAAACTAAATTTGTAGTTTTAGCCAAGCACTGAATTCTTCTTGCGAAGGGTAATTACTTAGATATTGATTTCTGGCCAGACACGTGTCTAGATATGAGATTCTAGCCAGACACGCATGTGAGGGCCGCTTTAAGAAGGCGTTTGCTATTGTATTCACATTAAATACATACTTGAAATTGCTGACAAAAAGTTTGGTTGTACTTCCTTTTCCCAAAGTAATCCGGGAATTTAGGCCTATATAATACCCAATAGAGCAAACTTTAATTCAGTTGACTTCGTCCTAGATCTCAAACATGCCTGATGGTCGGAGATAAATGTTAGTATAAAATGCATATACTTACTGTCCCCGAAATGGAGGCAATCCAGCGACCATTTGATATATAATACAGCCAAGTGCCCATAAATCACAAGACGGTGTTGTCCTGGTTCTGTTCAAGATTTCGGGAGAAACATACTGAGCAGTACCAACAAAACTTGATTTCCGCTTCAATTCTCCTGCATCTTCTTAAAAAAAGGAATATGATATTTTTTGCTTTGTATAATTTCCTCGCAGCATCTATTAAATTCTATGACCTTACATAATTAGCCACAAGGGACCCTACAACCAGGGATAGCAATGCAGGCAATCATCGGTCGATTATTACTCTAGCTTTACAAAAAAAAAAAACTTAAAAATCCATAAAATATCTTTTTTACTCGGCACAATATTTTTCTAATCTCTAAAAGTCACTTATTCTATCTTTATCTTTCACCCATCACTACAAATACCCATTATATTTGTCAATCAGTGCAATGCCCATAATAATTGCCTAACTTATAAGACTTACTATAATTAATTATATTAGATCAACAGGACAAATTACAAAACAAATGAATGAGAATAAATAGAACACCTAATCTTTCTCTCGTAGAAAGAGGCCCATGGACTAGAAGACACAAAGGTAGCTCTCCCTGATCCAGGGTGTCCACCCCCCAACAGGGAACCGTTTTCTGGTGACATAATTACATAAAAATAAAAGCAATTCTGTAAAACTATCCCATTTAATATGTTTGTTTGTTCTTGTTTTTTTCGTACGTTCATTCTTTGTAGTAGTCTTTTACCGAAGGCAGTGAACGAGTATCTAGCCTATACATTTTAAAACTTAACAAACGGAGTTTTCTAAATTTAATGTATGGGTTTCTCTGAGACAAAACTGCATTCATAGCTTGCACCAAAAGGATAAGATAATTTCATCACTGGATTTATTAGTCCTAGACAAATCTATTAACCAAGCCATATTTTGGTATTACTTAAGATTCTTTCTTAGAGAAGGATCTAAAGTTGCTTTAAAAAAATTGTTCTTTTTCAACAATTTTCAACTAATATTCAACGTATTTTCAACCTAAAAAAAAAAAACAACATGCAAACCAAGTTTTTAAATGTAATTCGGTAGATAGATAGAGCTGAATCTTAACTACAGAGTAATATGAAAATTAATGTCTTTCTTTGATACATTGAAACAATAGGATATAAGAAAAACATAACTAAAAGGACACAGGAAAAATAAACCTTAACTCGTACCTTCACTATTTTCCTTATTTTTTTCATCCATTTCCACGCAGTTCAGAATTTTGGCAGATCCAAAATCAGTGATTACGATGTGCATTGACTCGCTCAACAAAATATTCTCTGGTTTCAAATCTCTGTGAACAATCCCAAGGCAATGTAGGTGCTCAAGAGCCTGAACTATTTCTGCGCCATAGAATTTCGAGCAATGGTCTTCAAACGATCCAACTTTGTTGAGATAACCAAGAAGATCACCTTTCTTGGCATATGTGAGAACAAAATCTAAAACCTTCAAGTTAAGGAATAAGGTATTATAAGAAATAATTAGTGGTTTTTTTCAAGCCAAATCCATCTCTACCTATAGCATCCTTATAGCCAGAGACGGAGAAAGGAAAGGATGGAGAAAATCAGGGATAAAGAGAAAAACTAAAAGGATTTTAAGGGAATATTTAAGAGTATTTTTATATGAACTTTTAACTAGGAACGTTGCGGATGACAGATGGCCAAAAATTGTCCTTTTCCGCCAACCATATAGTGCCAAACGAAAAGCTTTGAATAGATAGGGATGAAGGAGGAGCGTGCGTAGCAGTGTTGGGCTCAGGCAGATTGGATCTGCAGTGAGTTGCTAGTAGTAGTAGTATTTTTGTATAAATCAATTCTGTAGAAGTTACGATGATTTTGATAGTTTTAAAGATGGACAAAGGAAATCATATTTTACTGGAGAGCTTGGAAAGAAATAGAGTCCTGGCAAAAAAGTTACAAAATCTTATTTAACACATTCAAATACAATTTCACTTGACCATCTAAATGCAGAGTTTTATTTCACTCACTATTGCTGCTATCAAGAAATGTCAGCACTAGACGCCTCAAATTACCACAGTGTGGGGAGAGGAGTCAGATCCGTTTATTTGTTATTCTGAGGAAATGCATCAGTAATTTAAGCGTATCTTTTTTGATCTCTCTCTAAAACAGGGGAAGGTTAGGGAGGGGTACTTCAATAATAGATTAATAAGCAAAAGTAATGTTTGTATTCAATCAGTAAAACGACGGTAATTGAGAAATTCATTTTGACAGGAAGCTACCAGCAGACTCCTAAGTATCGACCATTTCAGCCTGTATTCTTTATTGCAACCAGCTGTGAAAACCAGCTGTGAAACAAACTAGTTGTGAAAGTAGGACTAAATCTCCCATGCCAATACCACGTCTAAAATATAATAAACATGAAAATCAACAGTTAAAAAAAATATCCAAACTTCTGTTTCCAAACTAGGATTTCAGTATTATTTTCAACAGATTTACAAGAAATACGAAAACTTTGCTAAGTAGCTCAAAGAGATAATATCAAGCTCTGTCAGTATTCAAAGTTAGTTGATTTCTATAAAGTTAAGCTTCAAAGATAGGACATTTTAAGAAATAAAATATAAGGAATTAATTGAATTGACACTTCAAAGCAGCAAAGTGATAGAAGGAATTTCGTTTGTAGAAAACCAATGAAAGGCTCCAGTTTCTAGAAGATCAAGACCTCTCTATCTGTGTTGGAGAAAGTTCTAACTTGCCTAGAAAAAAAGTTAACCCTAGGATGTCAAAGAAATCAATGCATGATGATTACTTATTTCTTTATTTATTTCTTAGGAGAAATTATTTCTTAGAATAAAATTTTTTTGGACACAGAAGAGTGCACACCTTCATGCTTACTTTCCATGGCATTAAGAGTCTAAAACATAATAAACGTCCAAATAAAAAACATTTGAAAAAAAAAATCGATCTTATGTAATTTTATTGTAAATAATACTCGATTAAAGTACAAGAGGCATCAAATAACACATTAAAAAAAAAAAATCTGTATTTGGCATCTGAGAATGGCTTCCGAGAATTATTTTTAAGAAACATTCGTTTTTTTCGACATGGAATTTTATTCACCGATTCTCAGAGAGGTACTTTTACGTTCTGTAAGAGTATAACATAAGAATGCCCTAAAACATTTTGCTTTCTCAGGTAAAATAGTTTTCTTTTGACATCACATAAAACATGAGGAAAAAAATACTGTTTTTTCCCTGGAAAACCACTAGAAATTTTACAAACTTCACTAAAATCTTTCCGTCCTGTTTCATGATTCCCACGCTCAGCAAAAATTTTTAGCTTGCACCACTTACCACTTTGGAGCTACCGATGAAAGTAAAAGAAAATAAAAGAGAGAAAAAAAAACAGTTGAGAAAACAATAGTGTTACTCTGTAACACAATAACTAGGATCTAAAAGTAAAGAGCTTTCTAAGAGGTGACACAAAGGATACAATGCAACAGGGAAGGAGTAAAGAGAGTTAATCTGACGGTAACACAGCGCAGATGCTTTGGTAAGGAGGCATAGCTGTATTGTTGGAGGGGCAAGGAGTCCTTATCCTTAGACAGTAAGAGTTAAAGATCAAATTGTCTGAGTTTTCATAGGAGAACTGTGCGAAAAGCTTAATTGGATCGTATTTTTTACGACCCATTAATATCGACAAATGTATTTCGAAATGTGGCCTTGTGTCACCTAATATGCGTTTAGCATGTACTGAAGCGTTCTTTCATTTTGTACTATTCCATTAAAATATTAGAAGTTTTAGATTATTCTGATTTTATATTTTTTAGTTAATTGTTTTTACAATTATTTCATTGCCTCTTTTCACTGAGGTGATTCTCGATAATAAAACGTCATATTTATTTTTTACATACCCAATCCTGAGGGGTAGTGTTGGAGGATGTAGGGCTTTTCAGCAAAAATGCTAGCTTCTTAGTATAAACATTTTTTTTCAAATGGAGTCTGATTATTTTGTGCAAATGTCAATAGACTGCACTCTTAAATCTTTCAAACAAGTTATGCAACTTTTCTCCTTGGAGTTCATTTCTATTTGTTACCAAATGTTCCTGCATTAAATTTTGAATTATCGATATTTTACTACAAAAGGAAATAAGTAAAGACGCCATGTGCTTCCCATAAAGTGACTGAAACTACCAATATCCACAAACCTGAAAACTTGGGATGAGAGTATTGGAAATCCCCCTTCCAAGATTGGTCCTAACATTCATAAGTCCAAAGTTCTTCATCAAAATTCTAACCCATTTGCACAAACATTTTTTTTTCGTTTATGGAGTTTTATTAAGTTGTTTTACATATCAAGAGGCTAAAATCTCAATTTCTATCATGTCTTTGAAACATGTTACATGAATTATTTTGTCAGAGTCCAATTTTAGTTTGTTACCACTAATTTTGTACACTTAAGCTTGTTATTTTTTCATATATATTGTTATTTCTCCGCAAAGAAATGAATAAAACAGCATGTACCTCCCCTAAAGTGACTGGAAGTACCTACATCCTCATGCCTACAACCCCAGAAAAGAAGAGAAAAGTGTAGGAGAATTTTCTCCCACGCTTGATACAAAGACTCCCTTTCCTAGAAGAATTGAAGCTAAAACTGCACATTTTGGTGTTTTTTGAAGTTAGGAACGCAGCTAGGAATATTAGTGAAGAGGCTTTATGTTTATTAGAGAAGAGAAGGGGCTTGTACAAGAACTATCGGAGTGATAGATCATATGAAAACAAAAGAAATGTAAAATAAGTGGAGAAACCATTAAAATATCAACTAAGGAGGTGTGAAGTGGAGGCCATGGATACAATTGCTGAGAATCTGCAAGATGGAACTAAAAGGCATAATAAAAAATATTGTACTGGCATGTTAATAAATTGAGATGGAGTAGTCAATCAGGACTACTCCCGATAAGGACTACTTTCCTGATGAGGAAAAGTTACAGAAAGATGGGCAGAAAATTTTGAGTGTGCTAAACTGAGTTAGAGTTGCAGGAAAAGACATAGAGAAGAATTAAAAGATTTTGAAATCCTGGATGTGAAAGGAAGATTTGTTTTGTGAGGAAAAATTAGCGACAGTATTCAAAGGATTAAAAGATAGTAAGGCGCCATGTGCTGATAGTGTGGCAACTGAGTTTCTTAAATCAGTGGCTCTGAACTTCGAAATAAGTTACTGAAGATTATAAATATAATTTTTGAAAAAGTGAAAGTACCTAACGATTTTCAGAAAACCCTAATTAAAACACTGTATAAGAAAGGTGTTAAGACTGAGTGTGGTAATTATCGAGGCATTAGCCTGATCTCTGAGGGAAGCAAATTACTTAGTAATACAATATTTCTTAGACTGACAGATGCTGTAGACAAAGTTATAAGACTTTTAGTTATAAAACAGTGCAGTTTTAGAAAGGGTAGAGGATGTGTCGACCAAATTTTCACTCTTAGGTTAATAATTGAAGAGTGCTTGAGCTATCAAATACCTCAAAATATGATAGCTTGAGCTATCAATTGAGCCCTCAATTTTATAGATTATGAGCAAGCGTTCATTTCTGTTGATAGAAGAGCCTTAGCGAAGGTCTTATCCTTGTATGGTATACCATACAAATACATTAAAGTGATTAGTGCTATGTACGAGAATAACACTGCTGTGGTTGAGGTAGGAAATGAGGTTAGCAGGTTGTCTTGTATTCAATCAGGAGTTAAGCAGGGTTGCATAGTCACTAAGGATAGGAATAAGTGCAGATGAAAGGTGACGTTGGGTAACGAAATGATTTATCAGTTGGACAGCTGCACTTACCTTGGTGGTATTATTAGTAAAGATGGTGGGAGCAGTGAAGATGTTAAGTGTAGAATAGTCGAGGCTCATAGTGTTTTCTCACAGTTAAAAAAGCTTAGAAGAAAAGGAAAATAAGACCGCAAACCAAGATAAGAACATTGTAAGCTAAAGAGATGACAGTAGTCAAAAATGGTTCTGGAGCATAGGCACTCCAACAATCAGATGAAGATTTATTAGATGTTTTTCAGAGAGATTGCATACGGATTGTTCTGGGTACACAGCTGACTGACCAAACGGAATTTCAAGCGGAAGACTGTGCGAAAAGTGTGGTTCAATACAGTATCCTAGGGCTATAATAAGAGAAAGGTTAAGATGGCTAGGGCATGTTCTGTGGATGGAGGATGACAAATTACCAAAGATTATTCTTTTCAGCCAACTGTCTAGGGCTAAATAGAAAGCAGGATGTCCACTGTCAGGGAGGGAGGAAGTCATAAAGAAAGATTTAAGGGAAATGGAAACTTCCTGAGAGGGTATAAAAAGGGAGGCTTTGAATAGATTGGGATGGAACAGGGACGTGCGTAGCTGTGTTGGCCTCAGCCGGCTTGGTGCTGTGGTGAGTTGTTGGTAGTAGCAGTAACAGATGGGATGAAATAGAATATATATTTATAGTAAAGGAGAGTGACCATTAAATGAGTTGTGCTTCATTAGTTCTACTTCAATAAACCTTCAGAGCTGGATAATATTGTACATTACATAAACAAAACTTTGAGTTTGGGTACACAGCTGAGGAATGAAGAGTTTTCAAGTAACTAACTAAACACTTCCCCTACTTCAGAGGCTTGAAAAATTCCTCAGTGATAAGCCTATAGCTGTTTCCCTTTTGAGCCAAAATTAAATACATTTCGCCTAAAATTAGGTCAAGTCCTAAGAGTCACCTCCCAAAGCCTGCAGTAATCTTAACCAACTTTTTTTCTTTATTTAAGAGAAATATATGCCATTAAAATATCCTATAAGTGCCATTGGCCTAAGGAAGAGGGAACTCGGAATCCCCTGCTATTACCATATGTTTGAATGCAGGCAGCAGATCATATTAACACACAAGGTTTTGTCAGGGGATGAAAGAAACATGAAGCAAAAAAGAGCTTTTACACGCAAAATGAGATGTATGTGATTCAGGGGGTAAAAGACAGACACGGAAAGGATACACAAGCTTTCTGGGTCTTGAAATGTGCAGTAGAGACGGACAAAATATGGAGCTGATTCCTTGACGTTTTTGCTTAGCACAAGTAGAGTTTCTTTCTCTCGTTTCACATAATCTTGCTTCTTTTCTCTTATAATATGGCGCTTCTGGCAGACTTTAACTGAAATAAAATATCAAAATTATATGGTAGCTCTAGGCTGAAAAAAAAGGAGTGTAAAACAATTTGAAATAGAAGATAATAGGAGATCATAGGTGTTTATCACTTATAACTCACGTTTCTCCAATTTTATTCACTTTACTCACTGACACACTAGCTTACTTTAATAACATTTAATTCACATTAGATTACATACCAAAAAGGAAGTTTAGGGTACAACAAACATGGTTAACTATTAAATAGAAACGCTTTATTTAGTCATTACCTTTCAAAACCAACTGATATGTTTATTGTCTGAAGTAAATAGTAAATTACCATTTTATTTCTCAAAGCAATATGATAAAAAACACAATAATTATATTAGTATGATATAATTTGACATGTATGATAAATATATCAAATTTCGTATCTTATTGCTCTTTTATTAGAGCAATATTCTTGAAGTACTTAGCAGAACCAGGTAAATTTTAAAGTAATTAGTATGCACTTTTTGGATAACCAGATAAACTGTGTGTGTCTTTGTTGTGTGCAAATGTTTGATACTGCATAACCATTAGCATTAAAACATAAATGGTCTATAATATATGTTTATTTTGGATGGATCACATAAATTTTAAGACACAAAAGCACCGTTGTATAGCAGCATTGGATCTGAGTCTTGGAGATCGTAATGACCTTTCAGTAGCTGAAACCAATTAAATATCTCATGGTTTTTGCTAGATATCATTTTGTCTGTATTTGGGCCAACATTGTCGTTGTTTAGTACAAAATACCAGAAATTGAAAATTTCCCTTCCAGAATCTTTTTTTAAAGGCACAGAAACTAAATTCTACATCTTTATAGATAGGAGTTTGAAACTTATGCTTAAAAAATTCACGCCTAATAATATCCCAACCAAGGTGCAAAAATTAATTTACAAAGCTACCCCATTGGGAAGGGCTGAGAAGATACCTCACTTAAAATATAGTTTGAAAGTTATTACTTCACATATTTTTAAATGCATTTCTGGAAGAAAAAAAACAAAATACTTATTTAATTGTCTAATTTTCAAATAGTCTACTTAAAAAAAGAAATGATTTATACATAAATTATCAAAAAAATGTTAAAAATCTGGGCTTTTCAGGGAACAAGGCACAGGTTTAAAGCATCTACTTCCTCCATAAGTTCCTGATCTTCGTGACATATTTGAGTTTAAGTGAAACATTTACAGGGAGGCATCTGTCTTCTGAGCATTGTATTAAAGTTAATAATGCAACCAAAGACAATTAGGAGAACAAGGTGGCTTATTGCCCATGACTCTCTTTCCCCCCCCCCCCCCTACTGGCGAAAATCTCAAGATTTTTGCAATTTTTTCATATCATTCACCAATATTTAACACTTTTTTTAATGAGTATTTTCCCCTTCTGCCTCATTTCCATAAATGCAGTTACTCTTTTTTTTACCAATTGAAACTCAAATCCCATAAAATTTTACCATGCACTGTGATCCTCTTTGCTGCCTAATCAGCCTGTTTGTCTTAAATTCTTGGGCTGCAGTAATGAGTGTTGCCTATACTTTTCCCAAACCGCTTTTCCATTATTGTATAGTCTTTCATCCAGTAGCACAGAAAAATTTTGAATTGGACAAAAGATAAAGTAATAGAAGTGTGTGGAAATCCTAATGTACCTGAAACAGGATGTCTTACCCTATATTTGAAATGCCAAAAAACGTGATAATTTTCAATTGTCCCAAGGTAGATGTCATCATTATAACAAATTTCAGAGTCTTAAGACTTGTTTTTGGACCTTTGTTTTTGGACCTTTGTTTTGCAGAAGATAGCATTAAACACTGAAATGATTTTGCATATATGAAAAGACTGTCCCAGACAACTATGCTTTTGTCAGAGGACCCTTGAATTTCAACACCAATTGTTTATCATCTGTTTTACATGTTCAGTGAAGTTTCAATAGATTCACCCATTTTTTGAAGGGCCTGTTGCTGTCCATTAAACATCTTGACAAAGAACTACAAGATATTCACAAAAGATATGAATCTTATAACAGAAGTCAATATCTACATTTGAATTTGACTGAAGGAACATTTATAGCTACAGTTTTGACAGAGTCACCTATATTTTGACAGACAGTTGCTGTCTGTCAAAAAGTTTGACAAGGTTACAACAAGATATTCTCAAAAGAAATGAATGTCATATTAGAAGCAAATATCTACATTTGAATTTGGCTGAAGAAAATTTTTTAGTTGGTGTAATATTCCACTACATCAGACAAGAATTTTCAATACTTTTAACATAGTTTCATCAATATAATATTAGCGTCCATTTCAACTTAATTTGATCAAGAAAAAGCCAATATGGCTAAATAGCTACATTTTAGAGAAGCTCAGATATATCTTGATGCAGAGGTGCTGATGCAAAAAAATAACCAAGTAATGACATTTTGTGTCAAAAACAGGAAACTGATTGAATTGAACATTCTTTTCTTATCTGGGTGTATAGGATATAGTGTCCACACTTTGGATTGTCAAAATATAACGGTTTTCAAGAGATGGTGTTCAAAGTCACAACTGAGCAGAGTTATCCTGTTTTGAAAGAAAATTTTGACATTGGTTCCAAAATTGCACTGTCAACTAATTGGCGCCTTAACCCTATACTATACTACGTAGAGTGGACTGTTATCATCCATCAGGGGAAGGGAGTAAAGGGAAACAATGCACTTATAGTAATGAGATAATTGAGATTTTATGATTCTTTAGGGTATTTTTCAGAATTCCTGATAACAATGTCCTAATAAGAAAGAAGGTGCCATTTTAAGGGCTCAAAATAAAATTTGCAAAGGAAGTGATTAGTATATTCAGAAAGAGTACTGAAAGACATTTATACACTAGTGTCATTTTCTACCAAGCTCAGTAATGGAAAAAAAAGAACCAAACTTGAAATTACTGATGTTTAACCTTAAAAGACTAATGAAAGATTTTAAAACTAGGTTTTTGTGTTATTAGCCTGCAGAATAGACTAGCCTACATTTGATGTTAATCAGATAAGGAATCTTGTAATACTGAAACATAATGTTGAAAAATATGGAACATTCTATAAAAAAAAACTGAAAGGGGGACAAGGTGAAAATGCTATTCAGTTCCTTTTTTATGCTTTTTCCAAGTATATTATCAAATTCACTTGGAAATCCCTCCTCCCCTCCTCTGATGGTCCAAAATATAGCCATAATAATGAAATTTTCTATTACTACAATGTAGTCATACATTATAGCTTCTTTATTAAACCTGCTATCTTTTCAATCAGAAATTTACCTCCATGTAAGTTTAAGAGCATGATTGACCAAAATATTAGTTGAAATGATTTTAAAAAGCAGATAATATGATAGGCCTAACAAAAGAAAATATGATAATCAGAATGATAGACATATCATTTATATTGTAACAAAAGGAATTTCTTTTTTAAGCATTTTCTTTAGTCTTATATAATCCTTGGGTAAAATTCTGGTTTAGTGACTTTTGGCTATCTTGGAAAGGGGTTAGGTTAGGAAAATGAAACTTTTAGGGTGTGGGTCTAAAGGCTAAAGTATATCCTGGGAAGGTTCTCCCTCTAAAGGGCCCTGAAATTTGCTTACATGACAGGTCTATACCTATTGAAATTTTGACAAAACAACATTTTACATTAATTTTCAGTTACCAGTTGCTTTTCTCTGCCTTTAGTTCTCAAAATGCAATTCCTGTTATTTGAGTTGAATTTTGAGCCATATCTATGTTTTTTTTCAAAATTTAGGAAATGTATTTTTATATCTTTAAAACCTTATAAATTAGGATTGAGTAAAGTTGTGAAGCTGAAAACAATTTTGTTGTACTTTATTCAAGCAGAAGATCTATTTTGCAAGGTTTCACTTTTATAATACAAATACTTTTGAAGGTCATCAGAGGTCAGGACCCTCTAGAGGGAGAAGGAGTGGAGGTAGGTACTCCAAATACTTTCCTAGGACATACTTTAATCTTTAGAACCATCTCTGAAAGTTTCATTTTCCTAACCTAACCCCTTTCCAAGATAGCCAAAAGTCACTAAACTAGAATTTTACCAATCCTTGGATTAAATATGGGACCACCATGAGGGGAATTAGCATTTGTAGGTGAAATGATTATTGTAGCCTGTGCTAATTGAAAAAGCATAAAAATATGAACAGAGTAATGTATTCAACTTGTCCCTTTATCAGTTGTAGAATCTCATGATTTCAATCATCATTGACTTAAGACAGCGCAAACATACTTGCAAATTCCTTGCTAGTGTGAACATCTTTTGCAAGAAATACTGTGGAAAAACTCCCTTCTCCCAAAACTTTGCCAAATATGAAATCATTTGCACTCCTTTTCATTGGAGGAGCTTCAAGATTTTCTGTCATAATGACTTGAGCAGCATAAGCCCGGACTAGCTGATTTATAATTCAAATCACAAGCAGTATTTGTGATGTAATTAATAGGTCCAGGTCCTTGATTTCAATGAAATGAAATTTTGAATAATGCCAAGTACAGTGACATCTATTTTAGATGATAGACAGATAATCCCTAACTGAATTGGGGTATCTTAACACAAGCCAAATATATTAAGGGGTATGACTAATCAAAAGTGAAGAGGAAAACTAAGTAGTAAGAGCCTAGAATATGTGGTTTTTTCTTTCCTTTTATTAGGCAAATCTATGGTAAAACTCATCTGTAAACAATAGGTCATTTTTACGATTTATGACGCTTTTCTCTGGGACTGTGTGGTTAATGTCCGGATATTATTCCCGCCTAATCAATTACGACGTAACAATTTACGACGCTTTTCTCTGGGACTGTGTGTTTAATGTTTAGATATCATTACCACCTAACCCTCAGCAGAGGTATGTAAATATATAGTAATCAGCGTTCCTATCCACTCCATTGAAGAGTTTCTGGGCACACCGTGTGTCACGCATTTCGTCTTGGCAGTTTCTTCGCATGTCCGCAATAACGAATTTTTACCGAAGACTGGTGATACATGCGCTACGAATGGTTAAAAAACTTCAATGTTACTTCCTCGGCTAACTACGCCAGTTTGTCGGTCTGGGTCCCAATTCTGAAACAAATGTGCAGCCCTGTATATATACTTTTACTGTGACCAAACTTGATGCCAGGTGAAGTGGAATACGCCTGATCCAGAACTATAGCAATGGCTTCAGTGAAAATTGCCACCGCTCTTGACATTGCACCCGGAGAATTTTGAATTTTATTTTTGCAGTCACATCATATTCCAAATAATATCCCATATTGTTTAATGTTTCCATATTGGTAACATCTTTGTATATGTACTATCATCAAAGCGTCATTTATTGAAATATTTGTGTTTTAATAAAGCCATTTTATTTTTATTTATATTAATTTAAAAACTTTTACCTTGAATTATCTTAAATTGTATCGCCCAGCGAGTAAGGTATTATTTTGTAAGGGCTGGTTATTAAAGATGTTGAGGCAACACATTGGCTGCATCCCATTCTCGAAGCCATGGCTTGGACGACCAGTCTTTGTCTGCAGCTCCCTTGAAGACCTCCAAACTAGGGGCTGAGATTGCTTCTTCACTAAAGGAGTTCCAGATCTCCACGTCTTTATTTGGGAAGAACTTGTTCCTTAGTCTGGTGTTGGCTCGTTTCAATACAGCTTCATGGAGTGTCCTCCAATTTTTGTTGACTGGTAAGGTTTAATAATATTTTGCTGTAAAGACTGAGTGCGCAGAGTTTTGTACACCACGACGACATCCCCACGCTTCCATCGATAGGAGAGGGTAAGAACCTGTAACTTCACCAGGGAGGGCGGGTAGTCTAGGCTTTTACAACCCTCTATTGATTTAGTTGCTTGCCCTTGGACGCTCTCTAGTTTTTATTGTCGCCTTTATTTAATGGGGTTGCCATACACATACACAATATCCAGTTTTGGTCGAACAAGTCTGTTGACAAGTCCTTCGGCATCAGCTTTGGTAACCCACTGCGGATCATTCTTTTTAAAATTACCAGGGTTTGGATCGCTTTGGAGGCAACTGACTGAGGATGTTGGTCAAACTTCATTTCTTCATCCACAAGTATCCCCAGGTCTCTTTCAGTGTGGGAGTAATCAATCATCTGAACAACACCATCTATTCCACACATGTGATAATTACCCCTCAATTCTTTCTTACCTTAGATCCGCCTGTGCTGTCAGAGGCACCCAGGACATCCACAAGACTTCACCAAATTGGGCATTTGCATATATGTCTTCCCGATCGGGTTGAAGAGAAAAATTGATACTGCGCAGATTGGACTGGTATCATCGTTGCAAAGTGCTCCAAGGTCTTCCCCGTCTTCGACTTCCGTTTGGGTGCCAAAGTAAAGTGACTTTTGGGATCTGTGTGTCCTACATTCGGAGAACAGGACCCAAGTATCTCCACTTCCGAGCTCTAAGATATTAGTCACCAAATGCTGGTTGGCAAGTTTGCGAACTTTTTCATTTGTGATTCTGTCTGACCAATGGATAATTGAAATTCTTTGAAGAGAATTGATCTCGAATGCAAGGATTCTTGGGTATTGAAGAAAGCTCACACAAAATTGGCCTTGCCTCTCACAGCACTATTCATAATATATCACCCCTATTCATAATAACTATTATGATAACTATAATAACTATCTATATTATATAACTATAATAACTATTATAATAACTACCATAATAACTATCCCCCCTATTCATAAAACAGACAACCGATTAGACCCAACAAAATACAACCCTATTAGCATTACATCCGTTGTTGGGAAAATTCTGGAAGGGACAGTAAATAGTGCCATTGTCAGACACCTCACCTCCAACGATCTTATTACACAGAATGAACCTGGAATTAGATCAGAAGGATCCGTTGATATACATTTCTTAGATGCATACGAGTTTTTTACTGAGCACTTGGATAAAAGAATACCAGTAGATGTAATTCTGCTAGATTTTGCCAAAGCGTTCGTCAAAGTATGTCATAGTCGACAACAGAAAAATTGATTGTAATTTGGGTAAGCCAGGAGGTTGTTGAGTGGACGATGGCATTCCTGAAAGATAGAAGGCAGAGCGTAAATTTGCATGAAGAAAATGGTCAAGCATGTCACTCAGAACTGAAGCGGAGTCCCACAGGGAACGATCTGTGGTCCAACAGTATTTAACATTTATATTAACGATACCCCACAGACTGTGAAAAATAAAATGAGCCTGTATGCCGATGATTCGAAAATGGTCAGCCCTGCAAAAACAGTCAAAGAGCGAGCCTTATTAAAAGCTGACCTAGAAACTATTAAATTGCGTAAAACTCTGGAGGTTAGAATTCAGCATTAAGAAATGCAGGTCAATTCATTTTGGCAGAAAAAATGAACCTCACCTGCGTATGCAGCTTGTCCTCAGTCAGGATAAAGAGGGAGGATTGGGCTTTTGGCTTGTGACCCACTCCTGTGAAAAAACCCAAAGCAACAGAAACATCCATTGGGAATAGCCTCGGATCTGATTGGTTTTTTTTATGACAACCGGATACCCCCGGAAAAAATTTTTTTTAGCAAAAAATTTCTTCAAATTTGGATTATGGAATGTTCGGACAATGTCCCAGTTGTCCAAGACAGAAAGAGTTTTGAAGAAATTGAGCCAGTACGATCCAGACGTTCTCGCCCAGTCCGAGGTACGATGGCCTGGTTTAGGCCTCGAACAGTTGCCAAGTGGACACAGCATCATATTTAGTGGACAAGAGTCAAGGAGAGAACACGGTTTTGCCCTTATAATGACGAAAAAAAAAAAACAGTTTATCCCTTTTAAAGTAGCAGCCAGTTTCGTCCAGAATTCTTACCGCTAGGTTTGCCAGCCAGCATGAAGAACTGTCTGTGGTGGCCCGTTACGCAGCCACAAACAAAGCAAGCGATGATGAAAAAGAAGAATTTTACAGAGCCCTGCAGTCAGTCACCAGTGATATAAATAGACATGACATAGCTTATTTTGTCGGTGATTTCAAAACAAAATTTGGTGACGACCCGAATATTCCCCCAGTCTATGGGTTGGTATAGCCTCAATAATCGGAACCAAAATGGTGAGCTTCAAATCGAATTTGCTCCTTCGAATGACCTAGTTTCTGGCGGGAGTTTGTTCCAATACCGTGATATCTACAAATATTCCTGGACCTCTCCAGATAGTGTCACCAGAGATCAGATGGACCAATGCCAAGTGAGTTACAAATGGCGCACTAGCCTCATGGACGTGCGTTCACAGAGAGGAGCTGATGTAGGGGTCAGATCATAACCAGATGATTGCCAAATTTAAAGTCAAACTGAAAAAATGTTAAACAAGTATCCTATCCAAAACCACCTTTTGACTTGGAAAAACTACTTCATAGCACAGTAAAAAAAAACTTCATGATCTAACTTTTTAATAGATTCGAATCACTTTCTTTCTGTCAAAAGAGATGGAAATGAGAATCAATGAGCATAATGAAACCAATAAAAAGAAATCTGAGAAAAATCAAGCCTAACTTCGAGCGAACAGAAATTATAACAATCAGGAATAATCCGAACCCCATAAGTCTTCTAAATGTCAAAGGGTCATTTGTGCTTTACAGAAAGCAAAAAAAAAAGTTGAAGAAAAATTTAATAAATTAAATGAATGAAAATTTGTTATAACTTTCAGGAATGATGAATATCAGTATATATTAAATAGTCAGTCTACTTTCATTGGTTTTATTCAGTAATATTGGTTAGTATGATGATTTTCTTTCTCTTTTTGTTGATGTTATGACAGACAAAACTCACTACTCGAAATAAAAAATTTTTTTTTTTTGCTTTTAAAAACCTTTGGGACAGGAGCCGTACTCCTATTTCTTTTAAGTTTGACTTGATTATTCATTCTAACATTCTATACATTTTGAATTTTATTTTTCATTGATAGTGATTCTTTGAAAAACTTATTTTTTGGATTTTTTTTAGTAATCATAGGAATTGCAATACAGCTGCCTAACTAAAGACCAATATAGGCACAATGTACATCACCAGGCTACACTCGTTTTCAGATATTCTTGGCGGGGAGTATCCTACTCAAGGTAGACCTGACGAGCTGTGTTTCGGTCAGTTGTACTTTGGAAACCCTCTACAGGGGAGAAAGAGCTCCTTTGATGGAGGGTTATACATGTATTAGTAGAAAACAGTCATGGACGCCACGTCGAAGCGTTCCTGGATCAAATGTGGAGTTTAAGCTTTCGTGTTGCCAGAGGTTGCTGCACGAACTGCTCAATTTCAAATCCGTTGGAGTGGACCGAGGCGGCTTTTTGGTACACCAGCGAAGAGAGGACTTGCATATTCCATGATCGGTCTGATGCATGAAATGAATAGTGGCAAAATAGACTCATCAGGGAGGAAACTTTTGCATCTTAGGATAACTCCTAGCTTCCTGGAGCAAGAGGATTTAATTTTACTAAGTTGCTCAGTCCATAAGATATACAAAGAGAAGTGAACTCAAAGTAGGTGGATTGGATCAACTCGTTTTATTGCCTCTCCTTGGAAGATAAAATGAGGATGAGCCCATATATTATGCATTTTAGAAATTAGGAGCTCTTTCGTTTTCGATGCGTTAAAACTTACAAGCCATACATCTGCCAACGCGCCTTTCTCTCCTGGTCAGCCTGAAGCTCCTTGAGGGGTTTACTGGGATCTTCGTTCTTTGACATTGATGTTTTTGGCATCTTTTGATTTACTTAAACACCCCCTGAAAGTTTCAAATAAATACAATTAGCCGATCCTGAGACATTACATATACGCCCTTTTGACAATCGGACTACACGTAGTTGTGTTTTGATTAAGTTCAAAATCACCCTAAACATTCTCTGAAAGTTTAAACTTGATACCCTTACCTATTTCGTATATATTGTAAACAAACAATTTTGACAACCAGAATACATATGGTGTCTTTTGATTTAGTTTAACATCCAAATCAACATTTCCTGAAATTTTCAATTTGATAATCTTAGTTGTTCCTGAGAGATTGCAAGTAAGCACTTTTTCACCGGGAATATAAGTAGTGTCTTTAAGTTGAACACTTCCTCCACATTCTCTGAATGTTTCAACTTAATTCCCTCCCCTAACTGTGCTTGAAACATTGATGATATATCTTTTAGACAATCTGGGTGCATAAGGTGTCTTTCAATTTTGTTTAACATTCGCCTTAGCATTTCGAATATCTGTAGTGTTCCTTGAGATCAATATAGATACGCACTTTTGACAACGTGGATGCCCCTTGTGTCTTCTTATTTACTGCAACATCCCTCTCAATATTCTCTGAAATTTTTAACTTAATAACCTCAGCCGTACGTGAAGTATTGCGTGACAGCCTGAATACACTATGCCATTTTGGAAAGAACGATGCAGTTAGATTCTTTTCATTGTGTTTAATAGTTCTTGGTGTAATAGTGGAAATTGCAGTTACAGTCGTAGTAACAGTAGAAGTAGTAATACTAATAGTAGTAGTCAGTGTCGCAAGTAGTAGCAGTTGGATTCAATCTTAGCATGACTGCACTTCAGACAAGGTACAGCATGCGTGGCTTTCTAGAAAAAAATGGCAATTTTTTATGGCGTGTTGTTATATGGCGTATTGTTACGATAGTCCAATGGCCATCTTCTTGTTCTCAATCATACAGATTAAAAATCCTTGCACAATTCCATATCCAACAAGGTGCAGCATGTCTATATTTTTCAAATACGGTACAACATGTCTAGACTTCTACTACTAAAAGTGGGAGTGGACTCCACTCAGCGTCTTCTAATAATTTTTGAACCAAGTCACGACGATTAAATTTGGTTTTGCATCGAATCAAGACTTACCTGTTTTGCGCAGATTCAATAAGCGACTTTTTCTCTATGTAGCCTCTGGCCATAGGTCTTATAGTAAAGAACCCTTATGGTTCTTTATTATAGGCAACGCGGTAGTATTGCTTCTGGCTTAAACTGGTGAGCATAACAGTAGATAAAAAAAAAGATTTATATACTGAAATCACCCAATTTCAAGAAGAATTTACTCCTATAGTCCAGGACTTTTAGCTAAAAAAAAAAGGGTCAAACCCGGACAAAATTGCAATATAAACGAAAATGGTGCCAAAATGATCAGATAAAAAACTATGTACACCATACTAAAAGTCCCCATAAATCTGAGTGGGACAAGTTCCCGGAAAGGGGGAAATTGGGAAAACTGTCGAACATGCCCAGAAAATAGTTCAAGGTGAATTTTCTGGGGTTTCCCATACGCTGTTCACGAAAATGAGATCTAAAATTCAGTATAGAATAAAAGTACTACGGAAAACGGGGGAAGGAGGGAAAAAAAATTAAAAATACAGGGTAGGGGTAGAAAGCACTTTGAAATATGTTTTCTGGGGTCTTTCTATCTGCTGATCCCGAAACTGACATCTAAAATGAAATAAAGAACATGAGCCCCACCATAACAGGGGAAAAGGGGATGAAAAGGGACAATTGAAGTCAGGGGTAGAAATTAGTCTGAAATGTGTTTTCTGGGGTTTTTGTTTGAGAATCCTGGCATAATGTGTCAGCCATACAGACCTGCACTAGCGAAAGCAATATGGAAAGAAGAGAAAACGGACTCGATTCACCACCTACCAGTGTCAGATCGTGTCACTGTAGTTGACCGAGGTTGGCTGTTTCAGCAAGTACCTTGGAAGATTGATGATACTTATGATTCAATCTGTGACAGCTATGTTAATTTCGTTACTCGACGCTGTACCTCCCATACTGTTGTCTTCGATGGATACAGCGCTGTTCCAACCACGAAAGATGCTACGCACAACCGACAGTGTAAGGGAAGCCAGCATCAAGTGATCGATTTCAGTTTAGGGATGAAGCTTCAGCCAAAGAAGGAAGAGTTTTTGAGCAACTCTCAGAACAAACAGCGAATTATGAGCTACATCGGGGAAAAACTCAGAGCCAAAGGATCTGAAGTCGTCCACGCGAGGGACGATGCTGACTATCTAATCGTGAAGACTGCCGTTACGAAAGCAGGAAACTCTGAAACAATGGTTCTTGGCAACAACACTGACCTTCTAATTTTACTCTTGTATCACCTATCGCCTAATGCAAAAACACTTTACTTCAAATCGTCAACGAACGCAATAGAAGCAATAACACGGTTCTGGTGCCCCAACGAAGTGCAGAAAAATGAGAGAAGTATCCAGGCTGCTTCTGGTAGGGGACGTACTCTTGGGATGTGACGATGAGTTTTCGGACTTAGAAAGCAAGCTGTGAAGTGAGAAGTGTTCAGAAAAAAAATGCGGAGTGTTTCTGGATGAATCATCGTCCAAAGATGAAGTTGTGAAATCGGGTGAATATCTTCTCCTCAGCTTGTATAAAGCACGACCAAACGAAGATCTCACTAAGCTGTGACATCGAATTTTCATGGAAAAAGTTTCTTGGTCTAATGCTACGGCGTTTGTTAAGCCTGAAAGGCTTCCGCCAACCGAAGCTGCAGTTTCATTCCACTCCCAGCGAGCGCGCCTCCAGGTATCCCGTTGGGAAGGGGAACCAGCTGACCACGACCCGGCCGACTGGGGTTGGGTTCTCAGAGATCATAAATACTCACCTGTGATGACCGATTTGTTGCCCGCACCTCAGACTCTTTTGATTGTCGTGAGATGCAACTGTAAGACAGGCTGCAAGAACTCGCCATGCAGCTGCAAGAAAAATGGATTATAGCGTATACGTTCGCGTACGGAAAATGTCAGGGTATCAACTGTTTGAACAGGGACAACGAGATTGTCGAAGACGAGGAGCTTGACTAGTGATATCAATGCTATGTTTTTCAAGTCAACTATACTGCCTTAAAAAGTGCAGATTTTACCTATAGCTACTGAAGTTCTTTTTTTAAGTTTTTTATTCAACGATATTGGCTTCGAAAGTGCAAATTTTACCTATAATAGCGGAAGTTTTATATTGTGATCACTGCCACGTGGTTGTTTTCTTTATGTTTAGTAATTCAAATGGTTGTAAGAAATGTCTGCGATTCAAGAAAGTAAAAGTTTGATACTTAAGCGAGTTATTTTGTTCATAGACCTACTTATTAGTCATTAGCAGCTGGCTCAGGAGTCAGGCCTCCCTTCCCCTTTTCCGTCATTTCCTCAAGTTTTTTTCGGTTTTCATGGTTCTCGTTTTCTTTCCTTCATTTTAGGTGTCAGTTTCATAATCAGTAGATGGGAAAACCCCAGAAAACACATTTCAAACTGATTTCTACCCCTGACTTCAATTGTCCCTTTTCTTCCCCTCATTCAACCGTTATGGTGGGGCTCATGTTCTTTATTCCATTTTAGATGTCAGTTTCAGGATCAGCAGATAGAAAGACCCCAGAAAACATATTCCAAAGCGATTTCTACCCCTACCCTGTATTTTTAATTTTTCTTTTCCCTCTTCCCCCCGTTTTCCGTAGTACTTTTATTCTATACTGAATTTTAGATGTCAGTTTCGTGATCAGCGTATGGGAAAACCCCAGAAAATTCACTTTGCACTATTTTCTGGGGATGTTCGGCAGTTTCCCCAATTTCCCCCTGTTTTTCGAGTACTCGCCCCACTCGGATTTATGGGGAATTTTAGTATGTTGTAAAAAAAAATTCTGACCATTTTGGTAACATTTTCGTTTATATTACAATTTTGCCCGGGTCAAACCCTAAAAGTCCTGGACTAATGAGGTAACACAGGGATATCTAAAGTGCGGAAAAGTGTCAACAAAAATAGAGATTTATGGAGATTTTATTTTCATACATTTGTTACACACATAATCATACAGAATAAATCAAAAAATAAATTAATGCCCAAAAATATGCTAAACCAAGACACAAACTGGAAGAAATATAAACAGTGGTAATTTCGGAACACGGTATCAAATTGTTGGTCCACTATATGTTACGTCCTATTCTGTTATAGCGAATATCCACCATAAGGAGTCATAAACGAATTCTCATAACCAAATTATAGCTAAATAACTTGCCTAAGTTAATAGTCCTTGGTATTCAGTTTGAACACATTTTCAAAATGTAAAGAAAAATAAAGAAGTATAAAAGAAAAAAAGACAATAATTATCAAAAGAAATTTCACGATCTGGAAAATTCTTTAAAGATATTTAAATACCTACCAGGAGGATATAATTATTCAAATGGAAAAGAGGTATTTTTTCAAAATCAAGCACGGCAACACTGCTCTGCACACTTAGGTCTTTGCAAAAGTGATGATTACAAGAAATGATACATTTTTGATTCTGCTGAATGTATATTAACCAGTTATGTTTTAAGCCGGCACTGTTAAAGATATTTAGGTTACGCAGTTCTTCTTAAATTGTCCTTCTGGATTCCCAAGGAAAAAAGGAGTTTAGTAGCATTACTTGCAATATTACGAATCAGCCCAAAACGAGCTTTACCATTGGTTGCATACCATCAGCTTAAGTGCATGACATAAAAGAAAAAGAAGATATTTTAGCTCAATTATAGACACATTAAGTTATAATACAATGCAGAATGATAGTGCTTTCAGAAGAACCCTGTGCGTTTCCTTCCATCCCATCGGTAAATGCGTCTTAAGGTAGGAGAAGCACATGAAACTGGTTATTAAACTGACGGATTATTACCATAGCTGCTACCATTCTTGGTGGATGCGTGGTGGGTGCTTCCTTCCTCGCTTATCATAATGATTTTCTATATTATTTAGTATCTATTCGGGTAATAAACCTGCAGATCCGACAAGAGTTTTGGTAGGTCATCGAAAAATATTGGACACCGTTTTGGAGTTGCGAGAAGTAAAGCGACGACCAAATACAACGGACAATATCCAATATGGCCTTTATAGCTATAGACCTGCGAAAAATACTGCGTAAAAAACTTTTTTATATTTACGTAAATTTTTAAGCACTCATGGTTTCTGCTCTTTAACTTTTCACAGTGTCGCAGAATTGAATTTTTTATACGTATTTCTTTATGGCGTTTTTCTATTTTATTGAGAAAAAGCGAAAGAAAGAATTAACATGTAATAAAAAGTAATAAGACATATCAATTTATAAAAGGACGAATTATTAAACTTGAATGCTTACTAAAACATTTTGGGTCTCTATATAGTGGGAAACTATAAGTAGTGAAGTTTGTTTTACAACGCATATCTAAAATGTTGCTCAATGATTACTCAGAATTCATTAAAGCATTACTTACAAGATCACTAGCAACTCATTAATGTGTGTTATCGTGTCATGTAGGCTATTATGTACTATATGTAGGCTATGTGTTTCAAACGGAAATTATTGAAGTGAATTATTAGGAGGTAAAATGATATTAAGAAAATAATCTAAGTTTGTTTTGTTAAAATTAAGATTATATTTTAATGCCTAAAACCCTTTATAGTTCAAGATCATGCTCATATACACTGTTTTGATATTATAACATTATATTGGTGAATGAAGTGACTTTTAAAATGGCAATCCTCATGGAAAGACAATTTTTTCCCACAAGCTTAATAGCTTCGTTATTTTTGATTACGAAAGTTTAAAAGAAACATAACTATAGCAACGTATTAGCACCTTACTATGCCAAGAACCAAAGTGGTTTCAATAAGTGTTTAAGGCAGAAGTACAAGTTTTTCCCATGAATACACAAACAAAACCAGAAAGTTTGCGATTAAAAAAAGGATATAAAAATATATTTAAAAGACACATTTTTTCTTATCTTTCCAAAAGAAAGAGAATATACTTGAGTAGTGGGTAGATAACAGTAAACTGACACGTGAATCTAAGTAAAGGTACAAACCTAATGAGTAAAAGTACAACTGATATAACCATTGCAAAATCTAGGACAGTCAATATGCAGCTAATAGAATAGAATTTCTCCAATAAAGATTTGGTTTAAAAACAGCGATGAGACTGGAGCCACGATTAGGAACATAGCTAGTGCAAGCCTAGCACAAGAAATGTTGGCACAATCATATGAGTACTTTAAAATAAAATACTCGAAGACATTCCCAAAAGATTCAAAAAAAAAAAAAAAAAAAAAAAAAAAAAAAAAAAAAAAAAAAAAAAAAAACTAGCCAATCAACCTGGAATATCATTCGCACAGGGTTTCTACTGAAAAATTTTCCAGCATTTTATAAAACGAATTAAACAAAAGAGTAGGAGAGCAATAAAGAAGAGAGGGGGAACAAGGAGTAATAATTCAAAAGCGATATAACTATTTTAATAGAGATTTTGGAATACTGTTATGGAAGTTAAATATTTACTGTTTAATCAGCACATTCGCAGTTATTAGAAACATAAAAAGTTGTAGTGCAACGAACAGTACCAGTTCGTAGAATTTTAATCTTTTTTATTTATTTCTTTAAATCATCTTATGGTCACAAAGGTGGATCCAGAATTATCGTTGGACTTTTTTGTAGTTTGTCATAGCTGTCAAAATTGCACACGTTTTCACATCAAAGAACAAGTTATAAACAACATAATTAAAAAAGCAAAAAAGAGTTAAAAAAAATAAGACAGCAGAGATGATCCGATTTTTCCTTGTATGAACTAATTATTCACAACGAATACTTAGAATATTATATATGAAATTCCCTTGCTATTTATTTTTTTTTGTGTCCGTTGTCTACGCATTGTCGGCCGGGAAGGTATATTTCTAGGCACATGGAGATGCATCAAAACCGCAGAGTAACATGTTGCTCTCAAGATATTTCCGTACATATCATAGAAGCGAACATTCTGGGAGCGTACTAGCATCATCCAAGAGTAAAGAGTGAGCTGTTGGAGAGAGCAAAAAAGCTTTTGATTTTGAACAAACCCTCAGTGTTTTGACATCAACCACAAATTCTAGGGCGAGACAGACAAATTTGCATCATTAATTTTCCAAATGCCCGAACACAAATCCCATTTAAAAATGTTACTGACGTATCTTGGGCTCGCATAAATATTATGATAGAACTGGATAAAAACAGATCGAAGCCGATAAAAATATAAATTATCAGGGAAGTAAAAAAATTACAATCCTTTTGGTTAATAATTCATGCAAATTAAGACACTGATGCTTTTCAAGAAGCGAACACGAAAAAAAATATTTTGGCTACGAGATAAAAATTGTACCAATGCCAGCAAAAAAAGTGAATAGAATTTTTTGGTTCTTTTCGTTTTTATTATGTCCTGAGTCTCGGCTTAACCCCTACCAACTCGACTACAAACCAGCACAATGGTGCAGGTGAAGTCTCGAAGCAGATCTGCGGCGGCACATCTGTGCCCATTGGTGAAGTCTGGTGAATGGTGTAGTCTGGTGCAATGGTGCAGGTGAAGTCTCGCAGCAGATCTGCGGCGGCACATCAGTGCCCATTGGTGAAGTCTGGTGAATGGTGTAGTATGGTGCAATGGTGCAGGTGAAGTCTCGAAACAGATCTGCGGCGGCACATCTGTGCCTATTGGTGAAGTCTGGTGAATGGTGTAGTCTGGTGCAATGGTGCAGGTGAAGTCTCGCAGCAGATCTGCGGCGGCACATCTGTGCCCATTGGTGAAGTCTGGTGAATGGTGTAGTCTGGTGCAATGGTGCAGGTGAAGTCTCGAAGCAGATCTGCGGCGGCACATCTGTGCCCATTGGTGAAGTCTGGTGAATGGTGTAGTCTGGTGCAATGGTGCAGGTGAAGTCTCGCAGCAGATCTGTGCAGCAGGCACTGCCCATTATAAATTTGATGGCTCTACCACAGAGCTTACTGAAAAACCCTAGTATATCACAGTGGATTGATTCTCCGCTTGGCAGTACAGAGTCAAAAGTGAGCCCCCGCTGCCGCAAGGTTGGGCGAAGACTTGCTATATGTCCCTGGAAAAAAGACCCCGCAACTGCAATATCGACAATAAACTGTCAGTGCCCTACGTGCCATCAATGGCTCTGGTAGAAGTTAATCCTTTCGTATCACATTAAAAAAAACTTCAGATTGAAAACATTCACGCTGTGGCTATGCCTTTGTTATTCACTGGGACAAGAGCTAGAAAGGAATAAAAAACAAGATATCAAACTTTTTTGGCTGACATTTTTAGATTAAAAAAAAAGTTTAGTTCCAATGCTCTGCAGTGTGTGTTTAAAACAGAACTCATTGGAAAATTATGAATTTAAACTATATCTTACTTAGACATAGAAGCATATCACATTCATGCTATGGCAATTTCTTTTTAATGGCTTGAATAAGAAGTAAAAGGGAATAATAAAGCAGTTTCAGGACATTCTCATTTCCTTTATGTTCAAAACACACTTATACACAACAGCAGCAACGAAAACTAAAGAAAAAGGGAGGATGCTCATCCCAAGGAAAAAAAATACATTTAAAGCGTAAAATACTTTCGTATCGAAAAATTGGGACATGAATCCCTAATCCCAACAAGAATAAAAATACACGGCACCTCTGCATAGCGGTAATATAGCATTATAACAATTATAACAATTCATTATTTATCATTAATTTACGAATGCAATTTTTAAAATATACACTATAACACATATTCATTATATAAATAAATAAATAATAATATATAAAAAAACGAAATGAACACGTAGACTGAAACTGAGGAAATAGCTTTAATAACACTTAAAAAATGATGCGATTTCGGCAAAAGGGAAAATACGACAATGGGAATTAGTAATGGACACCTCTATTTCCGGTGAAAGGATTGCTACTGATTAAAGAAAAAAAAAACAGAAAAAAACTGATTAAAGAGAAAAAGAATAAACATTATTAGAAATATAGAACGATTTTATGTCTGATTTTTCTTCCAGGACTTATGTATTTTATATACAGACTTCTCAGATTGTCAAGCTGTATGAGTAAAATGCTTTAGCAGAACTCCTCTTACGCCCTCTTTAACTTTTTTTATTTTGACTATATCTCATGGAATCCCCAGAAATTTCAAGTATTTTCAATATCTTCTCATAAGGACTTAGTTTACGCAAAAAAAAAAAAAACAAAAACAAATGTCGATGACGGTACTAATTCACCTAGATTTATCGGGTTCCATTCATACGTACGAGATGAACGAGACATGTACACAGAGGAAATAGGCACAAGGTGGGGGGGGGGGGTCTGTTCCCCTTTCCGCCAAATTTTAGGATATCTACTATATTGCTAATAAATTTCAAAATTTTTATGCAATTTACCGGTCTTACTTTTTTTAGGGCCCCACCCTACTCCCTGCCAAAAAATACTATGAGTACATGCCTAGGTTGATAATGTGACACATTTTAACCAAATTCTAGGGTACCAAGAGTAAATCCAGAGAAATAAACAAAACATTCACTTATGCTATTTGTGTCCCAATAATATCCGAATTCGAAACCATAAAACTGCAAGAGAATTAGCTACTTATAATAGCATGAAAACGGTTATGAAAAAATCCATATTTTAAGTACCGGAAGCAGACACAGACAGAAGGAAAACATTCAAAATGAAATTAGAACCTACATAAATAAACAATCCGATTCATAATCAAATAAGCCAAGTTATGAATTCTTTTCAAACAACATAATTCAACATTAGGTTTAAAAGAACAAGGCATTAATCTAAAACATAAAATCGCATTCAAGGCCGTATCTAGAGGGGGGGGGGGGGTTAGGGGGTTGGCTCTATATTTATAGAAACGATTCCATAGCTATAGGCAGAAGAAGTCTATTTTCCGCGTCAATTCTTGCCAAGATGGTTGACAAAACAAGTCATATCTGGCAGTCAATTTTGTTATGGTTCAACGTTAATGGCAGTCAAGATGTTTCTTCAAAAAACGTAAATGGCAATATTTAAAGCTTGGCTCACTTGGGTTTGACAAGGGTCCAGCAGCGATATAAATCATGATATAGAGAGGTTTATATCCGCTTATTTTTGATGTAAAAAGGTAAATGGTAATATTTAAAGTTTGTAATTTGGCTTATTAGGGTTTAGACTAGGCTTCAACAGCGAAAGTAAACTTAACCTAAAGCGATTTTTACCACTTATTCCTAACACAAAAAGCATAAATAGCAACATTCAAAATCTCTAATTTAGCTGACGTGGATTTAGACAAGAATCCAGTGACTTAAACCTCAATATAGTGATTTTTATCCACTTATTTTTGACACAAAATTAGGTAAAAAAGATCTTATCAGAAAATAAGTAAGACATAAGTAAGACATAAATTCGAGGGCAACGTAACAGCATACTCCAGGATAGGGAAGTAGAGAAAATCCCTAATATTCCCAATATACATCCAAACGATCTCCTTAAAAAGTTAAAGGTTAAACAGCACTACTGG